>NC_067398.1:495427843-495727843 GCF_016432865.1 Antechinus flavipes | reverse complement strand
TGCGACATCTAACAATTGGTAAAGATTCCTTAGAACTGAGATATGCATGCTCCTCCCCCATACTCATTAGTGTGATCTGAATCAGATTAAAATATAATTGGAAAATATTTAACAAAATAAATTAAAATACAATAGAACATATATTATCTTAATAGACAGGTAGGCTAATAGGCAGGTAAGTGACACAGTGGAGGTCCAAGTCTCATCTTCCTGAATTCAAATCTTGCCTCAGATACTTCCTCTCTGTGTGACTCTGGGCAAGTCACTTAATATTGTTTGCCTCAGTTTCTTCGTTTGTAAAATGAAGTACAGAAGGAAATGGCAAATCATTCCAGTATCTTTGGAAAACTCCAAATGAGGTCATGGTGATTTGAAGATGACTGAAATGACTCAACAATAACAATGTTAATATTTCATTTTCTAAGTCAATATGCAGCTTGTGGGGATCCCTTATGTATAGTCTAGTGGCCCCTCATTTCTATTTGAATTTGAGACCAGAATTTTAAAGCAAGAGTTCTTTATCTTTCTTTGGCAATCTAGTGAAGCCTGTGGATCCCAACTCAAAATATTGTAAATGCATTAAATAAAACACATAAGAAACAAATTATCTTAAAATGCAGTTAACAGAATTTATTTTTGATTCATAGAAACAAAGCTTAAGAATACTTGCTTCCAATCCTCTTAATTCATATTTTAATTTGTTTTGAATACCCATCTTGAAGAACACAGAAGCATAGTGGCAAATGTCCACTAGAGGGAGACTTAAGCCTATTTTTCCCCCTCTTTTGGGTTATCCCAATTTGGTTTTAGAGCATTTCAAGTCCTGTCCCAAAATTCATGGAATAAAAAAACCTTGATAAGTTGCAGTACCACAAAATCAGGAAATCCAAGAGAGAGGAGAATTTTGTGAGGAAGAAGATCAAGAGGTAGGAGGGAAAAGGCAGTCTTGTTGGGTTTTTTGGTTTGTTTTTTTTGGTTTGTTTTGTTTAGTAATATCTGACTCTTCATGACTACATTTGGGATTTTCTTGACAAAAATACTGGAATGATTTGTCATTTCCTTCTCCAGCTCATTTTACAGGTGAGGGAAATGAAGCAAACAGGTTTTAGTGACTTGCTAATATCTGTCCAGATCTGAACTCAGGAAGATAGATCTTCTGACTCCTGGCATTCTATCCACTGCACCACCTAACTACTCCAGTAAGGATGCAGAAAAGTCCAAATAAGAATGGAAAGGGGCAGAAGGGTAGGGGAAAGACAATCATAAACTCTTGAACTATGCCTGAATTATATTAATACTCTTCTGGGTCATGCTTAATGTCTCTATTTTCCTGTAAATAAAGAGAAAAAAATAACTTCAGTGGTTTGCACAATTCATAAGATCCATACATGTAGAACTGGAAGGGACATTCAACTCTCTCTCATTTTATAGATGAAGAAAATGGGAACCCAAGAGATGGGGTGACTTGCCCTGCTACTGTCTAAGAGACTCAGTTTCTGGGTCTTCCATAATCTAACATATTGTCATCATAGATTTTGAAATAAATATGTTTTTCAACAGCCCCTTTGGGACACGCAGAATCCAACATTCAGTACATATGACTGAACACATAAGGAATTGTAAATGTCCTAAGAGGACCACCTAGAATTTGACCTTGGAGAATTTCATGACGTTCAGCAAAATTAAGTGATGGGGAATAGAGATAGGGGAGGAATGGAGAACTGAATTCCTTAGACGTCTTCATTCAGCCATCACTATAGCAATTATCACACTGGACTTCCAGTTAGGAGAAATCTGGATTCAAATCTTTCCTAAATATTTACTAGCTATATGATCACTTAAGCTTTCTAACTCCATTTCCTCATCTATAAAATATAGTCATAAATGCCATTCTTATCTTATAGAGTTATTATGCCATCACATGTAATACTTTATCTCCCATCTCCATATCTTTACCTTGGCTGGTTCAATTGCTAAAACGCTCTGTCTCCTCACCTTTTCCTCTCAGAATCTAGAGATTCCTTCAAGATTAAGATCAAGTTCTACCTTCTCCACAAGGCCTTTCTCAAACCTCCCTAATTCATTATCATCTGTGCAGGTTGTCTCCCCCATAAGATGCTTAAAGGCAGAGACTTTGTATCCCCAATACCCAACATAGAGCTAGGCAGAGTCAAGCACTTAATACTTATTGCCTGATTGCTATATGCATGAAAATTGCTATTTACAGATCAGCTAGTTCAAGGCACTCAATTTGGTGCAAAAACCTTCTTCTAAAGCTCAGGTCCAGTGCCATATCTTTTATAAAGTCTATGCTGATCACCAGTTGCTAGTACACTCTCCGCCCAATTCTTTTGTATTTTTTAGAGCTTGATCAGACACTGAAGACAATTAAGTGATCCACTATATCCTGGTCATTGCCAGTCATCTTGACTTTTGTCCTGTCATTGGACTTAGATGACTTGGAAAGAGTGAGACTGAAGACTTTGTGCTTCACTTAAACCCAAATCACTTGAAAGTCAAGACATCACCCATGACATTAAGGGTCCTCTTCAAAAACAAAAGACAAACAACAATTTCTTACTCTGAATACATGTTGTTCCTCCCATCCCAAGAGGGCAAGACCTGTTTTGGTTTTCTCTTTGTATTCCCTGGCACAAAGCTTGCCATATGGAAGGCTCTTAATAAATACTTTTTGAAGGAATCTTAAGTGAATAAGACTTACTGACCACTGAAGCTTAAGTAATGCTTCAAGAGGGACATAGTGACCTTGCAGCTTATCTTTTTTTGTTGTTTTTCAATAAATCAGACACATACAAGTCTGGAACAGTTTTCAAATCTGAACCTTTCATATGAAGGCCCTCTAGCTTGAGTTTGGGTCTGATATTGGTTGGACTCAGCAGCCTCTCAGGTTCCTTTCAATTTTGACATTTTAAAATTTTTCTGCTTGCCTTAAAATTAGATCTTGAAATAAATACAAATACAACTTCAGTTTCACTTTTAGAGAGCAAGTATTAATGCCTGATTGTAAAGTCCAATGGTCTTCCTTCTATCTATGGTTTTTTGTTTTTTGTTTTGCTGAGGTAAGTGGGGTTAACTGACTTCCCAGGGTTAAATGTCTGAGGTCAAATTTGAACTCAGTTCCTCCTGATTTCAGGGCTGGTGCTCTATCCACTACACCAACTAACTGGTCCCTATCTATAGCTTTTTTAAAAATATTTTTTCTATCTACTAATTGGGGATATTGGTATAGTAGAGTAATAATAAGGATAACAAAAACAACCAACAATAATAGCTAATACTCATATAGTACTTTAAGCTTTACAAATCCTTTTACAAATGGCATCTCATTTGAATCTTAAAACAACCCTATAAAATAGGTGCTATTATTATCTCCATTTTACAGATGAGAAACTGAGGCTGGGGTCTAAGCTTAAACTTTCTTTTCAGACAATTTTGAAAAAAAAATTCTTTTGCTATTCAGTCAACTCTTTCTCTTCATGATCCCATTTAAAGTTTTCTTAACAAAGATATTGGAGTAGTTTGCCATTTCCTTCTTCAGTTCATTTTATAGAAGAAGAAACTGAGGCAAACAGGGTTACACAACTAGTAAGTGTCTGCAGCCAGATTTAAACTCAGGAAGATGAATCTTCCTGACTCTAAGCCCAGCACTCTATCTGCTGTGCCATCTATGTTTGAAAAATTATAGAAATTCAAAAGCTCACTGACCCCCAGTCAATCACCGGATCAATTCTTTTATCAATAAGCTTGCCACATATAAAGAGGATCAAACTTCTTCGTGGTGAACTTTCTCAGAAAAACCTCTACTAATTTTGTAGGAAACAAAAGACCCAGTTCTCAAGTATCCATCTGTTTTACAACTAATAAAGGGAAAGTACTAAAATAAACATATCCTTTTGAAAACCAATTCCAGCTCATTTTTGGACAAGAGCTTATCTCTAATGAGATATCTTTCCCTATGCACTAACTGGAATTAGGGTCATAACATTGCAAATCATATTACACTCTGGTGAAATTAACCCAACTCAACATAGTCATTTCCCCAATGGGAAATTCCTAGACTATCCTGGAACATTTGATCTGGTGTTTTGGAATGGCCTTAAACTTCAGGGTTCTGAAAGTGATTAAAGCAATAAGAGTCTTCATCCAATACTCAAAAAAAGCCATCACTGGGATTCAAATTGCCAGCTGGCGTGGCTTGAGAAAATAGTCTTATATCCAATCTAAGGACATATCTTCAGCTTTCTCTCTCAAATTCATTACAGAGAAATGAAAAATGGCCCTTCTCAGAGTAATGTTTGGCTCTACAAACTTGTATGGTGAGAATCTGTGCATGGGCAGGAGCAGTTGCCACTTTATCAGTTTCTGATATGAACAAAGCAGATCAGGGAGCTTTCAAAGCATGAAAAAGCTTTATGCCCTGACTCAGAGGATCATAGTTTAGAAGTATGAGACCTCAGAAATCATCTAACCTGATGAGGAAATTAAGGAAACTGAGGAAATAGAATTACATGACTGATGTCACACATGCAATAGTTCTTTTTTAAGTTCTAGACCTGTGATTTTATCATTGTAGGTAGCTTCCACCAAGGAAATTCCCTCTATCAATGAAAATCTTCATTTCTGCAACTTAGAATGTTGCCTGGAGAATTGGGTAGTTAAGTGACTCTTCCAAGGTCACATTGCCAACAGGGACCTGAGAGATCATTTGAAATAATGAAACTGGGGCCTAGAAAAAGTAAGTGACTTGCTCAATGTCACAAAGGCAGGAAAAAGATCTGCTGATCGTTTCAGTGTTCTGTCTGCCCCATTCCTTTACTATCCCTCGATTTTATTTCTTAGAGATACCACTTCTCTATGCCCCACTTAGTTTTTCCAATCTTCCCTGGGCCAGAATCTACATACTTAATTTCTGCCATACTTGAATGTACCACTAATGTACAGTATCCAGACTCATCCTTCACTGTTCCGTTGATATTTGTATTCCCTCTTCCTTTAACCCGTGATTCTCACTGCTTCTGATATTTTTTGTCCTATACCCATTAAAGCTTAAATGAACTATGTCCCATCCACCTTAGGCTGAGTTGTCTATGACTTCCAAGATGACAATCTGATAAACTAATATATATATTAATGTGCAAATGGTTAGATTCTACAGGATGGATCTCTCTCCTCTGTCTCTCTGTCTCTCTGTCTCTCTGTCTCTCTGTCTCTCTGTCTCTCTCTCTCTCTCTCTCTTTCTCTCTTTCTCTCTCCCTCTCCCTTCTTTTCTCTCTCTCTCTCCCTCTTTCTCTCTGTGCACTTTTCCTCTAGCCTTCTAGAGATAATATTCCCTCCTTTATCATCTAGTCCATAAGAAGGACACTGGATTATAAGAGTTTAAGATGGAGGAGTTCACTGCCCTGGTAGGATGGAGAGCATTTGGGATTAGACAGTGCTGCCCTTTCAATCCTAAATGCCCCTCACATAACACCATGAAAACCATCAGGTACTTTACCTAATCCAGGAGCCAGGACTGGTCACAATAACTATCAAGTTTAATGTCACATAACTAGAAAAGTCTCATTTAATTTTCCTCCAAATCCACATCATTAACTCATCTGTGAACAAATAATCCATCAGAAGAGGAGTTCATCCATAGGCAAGAAAAAGAAGAAATTTGAATTAAGGAGAAACATGAGAATTCAAGATCAAAGACAATAAATATTCATTTTGTAGCTTGGAGGAGAATTTGTATCAAAAAAATTCAAAGTCCATCCTTTCCTTCCCCCTTTTTGCTCACACTGAAGAATTGGGGGGAGGGAAGCGGGAGCCCATAATGTTATCTCATCCATGTGAATTTCCATAAGAATAAACAGTCCTTTCTGTGTTATTACTATCGCTATTGTTGTTGCCCGACATTTATCGAAAGCCAGATAGGGTCTGGGTGCCCTGGCAAATACAACAACCACCCAGACCCCTTCCCAGGGCAGGAAGCCCAGAGCCATGCTTGGCGTGAGCGTCTGGGAGTCGGGAGACTGAGGTGTGGTTCCCAACTCTGGCAGAATCAATATGTCACCATGTCCCTATCATTGAGCCTCTCTGCTCTCATTTTCCTACTTCCTCTGCCTCTTAGGGACATCAGGGGACTGTTAAGATAATCAAATGTACATAAATCGAGGAGACAAAGTGCACATTACTGCATCTGAGTTTGACTCTGCCTAGGACAGCCTCCCTTTCATTGTGAAAACAGGACTCTTTCTTTGCCATCGGGAAGATTTTTAGGAGGTCCTGTGGATTTTCCTTGGCACAAAATTATAAAGCCAGTGTGTTTCTGCAAAGAGATGTATAAATTACTCTTTGCTAGTATGAAATCATTTCTGAAATGCACTAAAAGAATTCAAAATTTAAGGAAATCCTGTATTGAGAACTTGTCCTATCTGAATTTAATCCCCTTTTGCTTTCTATTTTGGAAACTTGAATTTGCAGACAGGTCTTTGAAATGGTGTCTACATAGAGACAGGATGATCTTGCCCCGGCCATGGTTTTGTTGTTTTGTTTTGTTTGGAGGGAGGCAGGATGGAGGTAAAAAGTGGGGGACACTGAGCAGATATGTAATCTCTAATCTGAATAGTGACTCCATGAAGTTTCTTTAGTGAGAGCTAGAAAGGGCAGCTGTGAGTCTTAAAAACACCTAAATTGGTATGCACACAAATCAGTCCCTAATATGAGGCCATAGGCGGCACAGTGTATAGAACATTGACTTGAACTCAACTGTGATAGAACTGGTTCTCAGCAATGTGTTGATTCAAGACAATTCCAATAGGCTTTGGATCAAAAATGTATCCACATCCAGAGAGAGAACTATGAAGACTTAACTGTGGATCAAAGCATGGTATTTTTACCTTTGTATGTTTGCTTTTTCTTTTTTGTGCTTTTTGGTCCGAATTTTTTTGCACAATCTGACAAATATGGAAATGTGTTTAAAAGGATCGTTTTTGTTAATTTATATCAAATTGCTTGATGTCTTAGGAAGGTGGGACATGGGAGGGTGGAGGGAGAAAAATTTGTAACACAAAGTCTTACAAAAATGAACAGTAGAAACTATCTTTATGTGCATTTGGAAAAATAAAAACTATTGGGGGGGGAAGCAAAACAGAAAACCATTAGGGAGATCCTGTTCATATCAGTTTCCCCTTAGCTTGATTAAAAAACCTTTGCCAGCATTTATGTATTCTATAATGAACTATCACCTAATCTTTCTTAAGTTATGTGGATGTTTTACTAAGTGATACAAAAGGCCTTCTTTAAACCAAAGATAGTAGATAAAAGTTTAATCTCCCTCTATTTTGTATGTACACTTGGTTTTTCTAGTTACAGATGAAAATAGAAGAAAAAAGATGGTAATAGGAGAGAACTATAAGAAAATTTGTTGGAAAATATGGAACAAGAATAAGGAATGAGATTGCAAAGACTTGCAGACTCCACAAAAGCATTTTTTTAAAGATTTTTTTAGATTTTTTTTCCTGTTTAAAATCCTGTTTAGATTATCAGGAAGTACTTTGTCCCAGAAAAGAGTTAAATGTTAGCACCAAATATCATTAGAAAAACACTAAATTGATTCTTTTTTAACAGACAGGAAATGACTCATTACTGATTTGCCTGTTATTTCTGAATCAGTTTGTGTGCAGAATCATAAAACAAAAATCAAAATTAATACAGGGGTAGAAGAATAAAAATGAGAAAAAATGTATGATGTACAATTAAAACTAAACAAGTTACTAATTGCTTTAAATGGGAAATGAAAAGCAAATAGACATGAATTACAATAATTTATTGCAAAAATTGTCCTTTGTCCATTACTATAATAAGGATAACAAAAGAACTTTAAAAATACTTTTGTCAGCAAATTCTTGACTTGTTTGGCAAGTAGAGAGCTATAATATCTAAAGCCAATACTAGTTTGAAATATAACCTCATTTTTAAAAAATTTTATGAAAGAATGATCAAAAATTGTAATCAGTTTTGTTTCATAAAGCAATGAAAAATGGTAGAAGATAAAACTAGATTAAAGAAAGTTTTGCAGGAGACCCAATTAAGCCAAGTAATTACAAGGATATTTAGGGGAAAAAATTGAGGAGGTCAACAAACAGGAGAAAAATAGAAAAGATCTGTAAAAATGTTTTAACAACATTTTTCAATATTTAGAACAACACTTTTCTTCTATCATCCTAGATCCAGATGTGATCATAGAGGAGAATTAAACATGGTAGTAAAAAGAATAAAGGGAGGAAAAGCAGCTCAATTAAACTCCATATATATAGAAAAGACTCATTTTAGAGACAACATAATTGAAGGACCAAAAGGCATCTGAAAAAAAAGCTATCCAAAGACATAGAAAAAAATCTTTGACTAGACCTAAGGAACCATTTGTTTATAGTATGTCTGGCAGCCAAGACATCACGATTGGAAAGCAAGAGAGCAATTTAATTAGAAACTATTCCATATTCACAAGGAAATTTGGTAGTCATCTCTTTTAAGTTTCAGTTCACTTTTCCTAGAGTCCAAGTAGATATGTAAAAAGTGTGAGCAAGTTTAAGATATAAACACGATCTTCCTAGTACTTCAAGCTCACAACCTAGGAACTGTGGTGTATTCCTCATTGTCTATCCCACTCCCCACCCCATGCCCCATATCCTCAGGTTTTCAAAATCCCACTTACACACCCCCTTCTCTCCTCTGACACTGCCATCATTGTAGTGTAAGCCCTCACCACCTCATGCCTTGAGTACAACAGCCTGTTGAAGGGTCAGCCTTCTTCAAGTCTCTCCACTCCAATCCACCAAATTCAGCCACCAAAGTAATTTCCCTCAAGTCTGACCATATTACCCTTCTACTCAATATATTCCAAAGGCGTTCAGAGCCTCAAGATTAAATTCAAAATGCTCTATTTAGCATTCAGCTTCAGCACTCTCCTACTTTTCCAGTCTTCTTACACCATACTCCTCAATATATATTTTTAATCCAGTGACATTGGCCCCCATGTTCCACAAATGAGGCACTCTATCTCTTGGCTCCTGGTATTTTTTCTGGCTGTCCCCCAATCCTGGAAGCTCTCATTTTTGAATTCTATCTACTGACTTTTCTGGCTTCCTTTCAATTCCAACTAACATCCCATCATCTACCAGAAATCTTTCCCAAAACCTTTTAATTTCAGAGTTTTCTCTCTGTTAGCTATTTTCTATTTCTCTTATATATAGCAAGATTAGATTGTGAAGTCCTTAAAGGCAGAGACTGTCTTTTGTCTCTTTTTATATACTCAGCACAGAGCCCAGCACATAATAAGGGCTTAATACATATGTATTGTCTGATTGATTTAATGATTAAGTCAGTTTGCCTTTGGAGAATTGCAAATTTCTCTTAATGACCTCGAACTTCTCCCAGAAACACATTTTAATAACTATATTCTATGAGTATTTTTATATAACTACAATTTATGAAATGGTGGAATCTCCAAAGAATCACTCAGAGGACACTAGAGAAGGGCATAATGAGTATGAGCTACACAAAATAAATTAGAAACTACAAAGAAGAAAGGTAATAAAGCAGAATTTCTTAAATTTTTTCTACTCCCAACCCCTTTTTGCCCAAGGAAGTTTTACATGACTTGGAATATAAAATATACAATAGATATGCAATCAAACACTGACTGATAAGAAATCATAATTTCATAACCCCCACATTCAATTATGAGAGCCCACACAGGGTTGTGAACCACAGCTTAAGAAGCTGGAGGATTAAGGATATCATTAAAGAAATGTATGACCAAAAAAAGAAGACAGGCTCATTGATAGAAGCAGAAGAAGCAGAAGCAGAAGCAGAAGCAGCAGCAGCAGCAGCAGCAGCAGCAGCAGCAGCAGCAGCAGAAGAAGAAGAAGAAGAAGAAGAAGAAGAAGAAGAAGAAGAAGAAGAAGAAGAAGAAGAAGAAGAAGAAGAGGAAGGAGAGGAAGAGGAAAGAAGAAGAAGGAGAGGAAGAGGAAAGAAGAAGGAGGAGGAGGAGGAGGAGGAGGAGGAGGAGGAGGAGGAGGAGGAGGAGGAGGAGGAGGAGGAGGAGGAGGAGGAGGAAGGAAGAAGAAGAAGAAGGAGGAGGAGGAGGAGGAGGAGGAGGAGGTAGTGTGGCCAGTGGATAATTATATGCTCAACTGGTATCCTCATGATTTCAGAAAAAAGCAAGGAAGACCTTGTACACATTGAGTGGACCCTTTGTAGGAAACCTGTAAAAACAATGAAAAAGACATATGAAATGGTCAGATACGGATGGGTTATGACCTGTCTTATTGAAGGAAATAGGTATGTTGACAAGATTACAGATTCCCTGGAGCATTAGAATATATCCAAATGAGAAAGACCGATCCAATAGGGTTTCTTAGAAAAACTGATCTATGAATAGAAAAAATGTTTTAAATTTACATTGCCTACTGGGGATTTCCTCCTCACAACACTAACCACACTAAATAAGTTGATGGTAGATAGTCAGAAGCAAGTCCTTAAGGATTCGATAGTAGGGCGGCAATCCCTGTCTCACTATTTTTGAAGTCGGGGAGGCTACAGCGCCCAACATGAATGAAATCTACTGATCTGGAACAGAACCAGTCCTGGCGGAAACTGGACTCAGAGGAGCAGTTTTCAGAGTAAGACAGTCTTCCTTAAAGAGCTGTACATGCTCAGGCAAGAGGAGAAAATGGCAAAGCATAGACAGCTGCAGCAGAAAGCAAGCACATTAATTCATTGTCTGTCAAGAAAGAGCCACGCGGTGAAATTGCTGCCAGAACCAACTATTTACTCCTCTGATGTGATAAGAGACTCTTGTCAAAGGAAGAGGAGAGGAGACTAGCCCTGAGGTTTGGGGCTATTTTTCTTCGACAGGGACCTGTGATTCCACGGTATAGGGAACTGTTTCTGCCGATACAATTCTGTATCTGCAATGTATATTCTTAGAGAATTGCCCAGGCACTCAGTAGTTAATTGACTTATCCAAAGTCAAGCTGAGCTAAGTCAATGAGCATTTTTTTAATGTTATTCTATTATTAGCATTATTAGCATATAGCAAAATGAGCATTTCCATAACATAGTAAAATAGAAAAAAAAAGATTACATATGAAATTGTAAAACTATTATATACAACTTGCTATTTCTCTTTTAAAAATATACTAAAGTTATCATGTAACCAACAAGCATTTATTAATCACTTACTATGTGCTAAAACTAGGAATAACCCCTCCCAAAAAATTTAAGGCAAAAATATGAGCCCTACCCTCAGGGATTTCATAATCTAATTGAGCATAATGAAATGAAAAAATGGCCCTATATTTGGACACCACCTGTTATTTAGAAGCTTCTGTGGTCTCGGGCAAGCTGTTTCACCTGCGAGTGCTCTATTAAAAGGGGGTAATTCCTGCTCTGCCTACTGCTACAGGTTTGTTACGAAGAATAACTAGTAATGTATATAAAGCACTTAGTAATAAAAGTACTTTGTAAAAGTGAAATATTTAACAAATGCATAAGTGTGCTACCTATGCCCTCATTCACATAGCCAGTACCCATCAGAGGCAAGACCTGAGACCATACCCAATGTCTATTCATTAGGTTATCAGATGCCTATCCCTGAGTTAATGGTTCATCAGTTAGAAGCTCAATGGTAAACTGAGCTGATTATTTATGCAGTGGTAACAGAAAAGAGATTCTTTTCATATTTTCTTCTTGCCACGGGCAAATTTAAAATAAATGGAGGGAACTGCTTGGAAATTAGAAAAAGAGCATTAATTAATCAAGAAAATTAAAGATTTCATTTTAAAATGTTAAGAGACCTGATCTACTAATTAGCAGCTTCACAAAATTAAACATATAAATTAACGTAACATATAAATCTATAGGTTATCTTTATGGACCTGGATTCAGATCCTGACTCCACCATTTATAACCCATGAAACTTTGAACTAATTTCAATATCCTCAGTTTCTCATTTATAAAGCAAAGGAAATAGACTAGAGGTAGCTTCTTTTCCAGCTATAAATCTGGGCCATGATCCCACATCTTTATGAAGTCTCAGTTTCAACATCATATTTAAGCATTCTCAAAAATAAGTTAATAAGACTTAACTCTTCTCAGCAAAACAATGACCTATGATAGTTCCTAACGACTCATAAGGGAAAAGTCTATCCACAGCCAGAGAAAGAATTGATGGAGTTTGAATATAGATCAAAGTATACTATTTTTACTTTGGGGGTTTTTTCCCATGTTTTTTCCTTCTGTTCCATTTCTTCTTTCATAATATGACTAATGTAGAAATAAGTTAATTCTTCATCAGCCTTTGTCCTGATCCAGTCCAACTGTTTGTTTATTCTGTATGCAGCATATAGAGCTATCTTCATACACCTAGAAGCTTGAATCCTAGATTTTTTTAGTTGATTAGCTGTTTTTCAGTGGTATCTGACTTTTCATGAACCCATTTGGAGTTTTCTTGGCAAAGATACTGGAGTAGTTTGTCATTTCCTTCTCCAGGTTATTTTACAAATGAGGAAACTGAGGTAAGTAAACAGGGTTAAGTGACTTATCCAGGTATATATGACTAGAAAATGTTTGAATTCAGGGAGATGAGTCTTCCTGACTCCAGGGCTGGTACAGTATCTGACCTCCTGGATTTTTACAAATTAGTAAAAATACACCCAAGCCTGTGCACTCTACCTTACCCTTGCCTTGGTCCCTTTTTCCCCTAGAGGGTAGCATTGCCCATGAGCACTCTCACTGACTGAAGGATTGAATTACAGGGTCATCTATCTTCAAATACCTAGGGCTGATCAATAACTTCCAGCTTCTCTTTCTAGAAGGTTGGATCCCAAAATCTCATATAGGGAAGCTGTCAAAGAAGCCACCTAAAGGCTAGTATTAGCAAAGAAATTCCCCCTTTAAGACTCAGTAGCAAGTTAGGGTTTAGCCATTCAAACTCCAAAACTCAGGAGACACATTTTCTTCCTCCCAAAGTTTCCATGTCTCAAGCTAAGGAGTTCTGCCTTTCTAAGACTGGGCCAGAAATTTGGGGTCTAGGAACTTTCTTCCCAGGCTGGGTCAGAGAGAGTATCTCTAACTACCATGGGTAGCTAGGAATACTCAGATCTTTCTAACTTTCTGACCCTAAACCAAATAGCCTAGAGGGTCCTAGAGGGACTCAGTCAAAACCCCAAACTAAGGCTCAACTTCTTTTGAGGTAGTTAAATGGCGCAGTGGATAAAGCGCCAGGAAAAGTCAGAAAGACAAGCTCAAATTAGCTGTGTTATCCTGGGTGAGTCACTTAATTTTTGTGCTTCAGTTACCTCTTCAACATAAAGGACATTTCTGTCTCAGTCTCCCAATGGCACCTTAAATTCAATAATAATCAGTAGTATTTATGAATGCATTTTAAGGCAGGCAAAGCACTCTAACACCACCCAGCACCCTCTATTCAGGTTAGACGATGGGACAAAATTAGATACTTGCAAATCATTAAACATTTACAAAAGGGGGTGGTATTTTGCCTTTTGTAGCAAGGATAGAATATGATAACTCCATACAAAGTCCCTTTCCACACCCATACCCCAGTTTCTCCAATTGGGAACACATCTAGTAAAAAACATTATTAGTTCTATTTCCAAAGATAATTAGGGGAAAAGGAAAAGAACATATTTATGTCCAATAGTAGCCATTTCTAGGGTTGGGGGAAAAAAGGAGAAAAAAAAGAAATGTATTTTATATTTAAATTTATTTATTATGGAAATTTATTACAATTTGTTATAGAAATTATATTATACATATTTAAAAGGATAGCAAGTTATATATAATTTACAGTTTCATGTGTAATCATTTTATTATATTATGTTATAGAAATTGTTTCATTCTATAATAATAAAATAAAATAAAATAAAAAGAGTTCATCAGATTATGATGGCTTGCTTGGTATTAGGTATCCACCAAGTCTGAGAGGCTTAGACTTTATGTGGTTGGGACTTTATATACCACTAGATGATCATGACATTCCATTAAAACCAATCAGGGCTTATTAGGGAAATTATTAGGGAAAAAATCCCCATGTTGTGGGTGGGTTTGGAAAGAAGCTGCATCAAGGAAATACTGGTCCTATCACATCCTTATATATATTATATATTTGATCTTTACTACAACCCTGTGAAGTGGGCGATGTTATTAATCTTCATTTTATAAATAAGGAAACTGTGACTGAGAAAGGTCAAGTAATTTACGGTCACACAGACTGTAAATAGGTGAGACAGGATTGTCTCGGGTCTTTATACCATCTGACCTCATTTTCTCCTAAAGCTGTTCCTCCTTGTGTTTCCCTGTTTCTAGCAAGGGTAGCACTTCTCAGCAGGTTTCCCACATTTGTAAAAACTCAGTGTCTTCACTCCTCACATTCACTGCAGTTGTGACTATCACCAGTTGTCTTGACTTATGTCTTGTCATTCTACTCCAATGAGGCTTGGAGGAGAATTAAGTTGATGACTTTGCACAGCTCTGTCTCATTTAAACTAACTATTCACAGGTCAAGATATCACCCTCCTGATCTCATTGGTCCTCAAAGGATGAGCAACATCAACAATAAAACAATTACCTCATCAATTCCATCTTCTACATTTATTAAGGGCCTACTATGTACCAAACCCTGAGGATACAAAGAAAAGCAAAAAATACTCTCTCCCCAAGGGAGTTCATATTCATTACCCTCATTACCAGTCATTTGGACTATTCCAACAGTCTCCTTATAGGTCTTCCCACCCATTTTCCCATCCTTTCTTCATACAATTGCTTGAATTATCCTTCCTACTTTGGAACTATGGTCATTTCACTCTTCTCTTCACTTATTCCATTCTAGTCCCTTCTAGCCTAATTCTATATTATTTCCCTTCACCTGCTTAACATTCCAACTAAACTATTTTTGGCTCAGCTACATACTGCTGTTCACTGAACTCAACGTGCCATCACCTACTTTCATGCATAAGTAGTCTCACATACCTGGAGTGCCCTTCCTCTTCATCTCTGCCTTTTAAGAATTTTTAAAGAATTTTTTCTTCCTTCAGTGCTCAGGTTAAGTGTCACCTCCCACCAAAAAGACTTCTTCAAGGTCACCCGCCATTCAGTTATTAGAGCACATAATAATTGTAGGTTTTTTTTTTATCATGAAATGATAAATTTATTACATCTTCAAACCAGGTGCTTAATAAATGTTTGCTGGCCACTTTCTTCCCTTCCCAGATATTCCTACAAGTTTTGGTCTAATTTCTTTTCTCCCACCCCACTACCTCAACTTTTGTTCCATCTTTTTAATATTCTTATCTCCACAATAGCAAATCCCCCTTCACAACAGACAATAAATTTGAGGGCAGGACTTTTTATTTTTGTCCTTGTTTCTTTGTTGTTATTGTTAAGTAGTTTCAGGCTACAAATTCCATTTGGGGTTTTTTTTTTAGCAAAGACTCTGGAAAGGTTTTCCATTTTGTTCTCCCCTTCATTTCATAGATGAGGAAACTGAGGCAAAAGAGGTAAAGTATCTTGCCTGGGGTCAAACAGCTAATAAAGTGTCTGAGGCCAGATTTGAACTCAACAAATTGAGTCTTTATGACTCCAGAACTGGCACTCCATCCACTGCACCCTCCAACTACATAGAGTTAATAGAACTTGATGACTGATTGAATGTGAAAGGTGAGAGAAAGGGAAGAGCCAAGAGCAAATATTCCAACATGGGTGATTAAAGAAAGAGTGATGCTACTAACAAAAGTACAGCAGTAAGCTCAGGAGCCTATTAGGAGTAGGGATGGGGGGCGCTATCAATATGAATATGTTGCTATATCAGCAAGTGGAGAGCTCCTGTGTTCAAAAGATCTAGAGATTTAAAAAGAAGTCAGGGTCAGAGCTACAGATTCCAGGCTTCTGCATAGAACTGTTGCTGCTATGGAAATGAAGAAGTGGAAGATTTTATCAGCTCACAGTACACTGGATTTGATGTCTTAGACTCCTGGGCCCTGAAACTTAATACCTGTGTCACTTTGAACAAATTTACTTACTCTCATAGATAAAACTAGAAAGACTGGAATAAAAATGGAGGGAGAAGAATTGGTTGTATTATTAGATAACCTATAAATTCTCTTCCAATTTGGTAAACATTTATTAAGTACTTACTAGGCATAGTGCTAAGCATTGGGGATACAACCAGGAAAAGGGACAGTCCCTGCCCTCAAGGACCTCACAGTCTAACAGAGGAAGGTACCCAAAAGAAAGCTAAAATCAGGAGGTAAAAAATGGGGTATGTTGCAGAATCCAGCTTATGAAAAACTGAGTTACCAGGAAGGTTGTGAGCCCTCCATAAAAGAAGGCTTTGGGTCGAATTTGGTTCTGTGCCTACCAGCCTTTCCCTCTGAGGGGAAAAAAACTGAGCATGAATTGAGAAAGTGTTTTTCTTACAGAAGAAAATTGCAGATGATTTGTTTATCCTGGGGGTAGAGGTAGGGGGCAGAAAGGTATATTGTTTCCTGGAGTTGAAACCAAGCAGAGGAGCTGATGAAAAAAGCTTCCAGTTGTAAATCTTCGATTCTATGATACTGTGGTCCCTTTCAGTCATTCGTTGACTTTGGCTCCTTCCAGCCTGTTTAGTTCTAAGAACCTATTATTTAAGTGTGAGGCAGCTTTTCAAAGGTTATAACTTCTGTAAACAAAAATGAAGTGGAATCTTGAGTGAATATTTGTGAATTAAGGCCACAGATTAAAAACAGATCATTCCTGCCACTAATAATTTTATCTTCTCCCCATCACAGTGGGATTTTTTTTTCCAATCTAATTCTCCATATAGTCATCTCTATTTGTTCATATACATGGAAATTAAAATAGTGTTGATCCATCATCAAAGAAGACATCTGGATCAGATAATTAAATAGAAAAGCAGGAGAACCTGCTTGTTACTTGTTACTAAAGAGTTCAAAAAACTAGCTGTTGAAATTCTTCATCTCTTACCTAGCTATCCTGGAGATGGTGCTTTAATGTGATGGAGCAGATCATACCCTGGAAGATTTAGTTCACTTCATGAGTGAGCAGTTTACACCCACAGGGGATAGTTTATAATCATAAGTGCCTCTGTCCCTTTTACTCCACTCCCAGACAATTTGAGCTAAATTGATTACATATTCTGCTGTGAAATTATGCTTGGTTGCCTGTCCTAACTGGACCAGGCATCTCACCTGTAGAAAACTTGACTTCATTCTGCTAGTTATGTTTGAGGTCAGAGAGCTCCTCAATCTAATGAAGCATGGATAATTAATGGTGTAATGGAGAATTGCTACAAAAGTTTTAGCCACCAAGCTAACTCATCTCTAAGAGATAATCACAACTCATCAGGTAGTTGTGGTCTCCTGATCTGCTGATTACTGGTCTCCTAAAAAAAATCACATCTATGGGAGGTTGACTCCCTATAGACATAACATTAACTTGTCATTTCTCTGGATTTTTCAGTCTCAGTTTTTCTTTATAGAAGCCAGCAGAAAGTTCAAGTTGAAATCACCAACCTGGTCATATGAATCAATTCAATTCAATTCAATTCAATCAAATAAACACATCTTGTGTCATCTATGGTGAAAAAGGCTCTTTAATAGATGATGGGAAAAAAAATGGGATTTAGAGTTAAATGGCCTGGCTCTGTGGCTTACTAGCTATGTGACCTTAATCAACCCCATGAATCTCAGTTTCTTCATCTCAGACAGGAGGTCAATACATACTTATTAAGCCTTTACTACACTACCTGGCACTGTACTAAAAAGAGGCAAAAGCCCACTGCTGTCCTCAAGGAATTTACAATCTAAAGGGAGGAGACAACAAGCTAACAATTAGATACAAACAAGCTATATACAGAATAAATAGGAAATAATTAAAAGAGAGAAGATACTAGAATTAAGAGGGACTGAGATCTATAACAGGAGATACTGTAATACTAGGTCTTGAAATAATGCATGTGAAGAACTTTGTAACCATAAAGCAAGACATGAATGTGAATTATTTTTACTTCCATGATACTAGAAAAGACTTATGATTTTATTAGCACCAAGACAGAACATAAGCCCTTTATGTTTTTGTAGTTGTTTTCTAGATTTGATAAATATGATCTCAAAGGTCCTTTTCAGATCTGAATCAGAGCTGGATTATAGCACAGTAGATGGATCCAATCTCAGACACTTCTTAGATAACTGACTTGATGCAAATTATTTTACTTCTCTTTGCTTCAGTTTCCCCATTTGTAAAATGGGGATCATAATAGCATCTACCTAGAAGGATTGGTATGAAGGTCAAATGAGATTATAAATATTTATATTTATAATAAAAAACCAAAACAAAATAGCACAGCACCTGACGCATAGTAGGATCTATCTAAAAGCTTATTTTCTTCCTTCCTGACTTCCATTCCCCTTATGATTTTGAAATAAAGATCTATCTCCAGTTCAGGGAAGGGTTGGGGCCCCAGAAAGGACTTGGGTTATAATAAGCACTGTGTAAAGCTCTCAGATTGTTAGATATAATTGTTGAATTGTAGGGTGAGTCATTAAAGCATCTGGAATCTGAGAAAAGGATTAGGCATTTGGTAATTTAGGGAATTACTCTTCCTCTTTTCAAAGTATTATGCAGAAGTATCTGTAGCATAGTACAGTGAGGGGGAAATTAAAGGACTTCAGTTCAAATTCTGATCGTCTTACTGTGACTTTGGGTTGTATAGAGATTTAGAAACTTCTTATGTGTAAAACAAGTAAGTTGGCCTACATAGTTTCTAAAGTGATCCTTTCTATCTCTAAATCTATGATCCAATGGGACCAAAAAAAAGCCCAACCCCTAATTATCTAGTGGCCACACACCTTTTTATATTTAGCTACACTGGTCTTTGGAAAGCAGACAAATATTCCATCATTTAGAACCTTAACTTGGTAGGACCTGCCTGAGCTCACATGCCATTGATAAATACTTTTAAAAACAGAGGGCTACCTTTATACCACAAAGAAGCATCAAAATAGGGCTTTAGTGGGGAATCAACTGCTTTCCAAAGCTCTTCCCCAATGATCCTACATCTGAAGCTATGCCAAATGGACCACAGACTCTGAAAAGACCTATCTGATGTAGATCTGTTGTCTGAAGATCAATTCAGCTAGAGTGGATGTCTTTCACCAGTTGGCTACCAGATGATGAATTTCTTAGCCCCAGAAACCCTTGCAGGCTGGCTCTTAATTCACAGAGGGATTCTATCCTTGTAAAGAGAGCAACTACACAAAGAAAAATATAAAACAAAACAAAACCAAAGACCTTAGAAATGCTGATGAAACATTTTGCAAAGTCAAAGGACATAGCACACTTTCCATCATTCCTAATTGTTTCTCTGAGCAAAATACATTCTAAGACTCATCAACTCTTCTTACCCCAAAGGAGTAGCTCAATAGCAAGTCTTACCGTTTTAAGCTTAAGTGCAATGCTGGAGTGTTGGACTTGAAGGCAGAGATTCATACTCTTCCTGAGTTCAAATCTGACCTCAGCTACTACCCAGCTCTGTGACTGTGATTTTTTGCCTCAGTGTTCTCATCTGAAAAATGAGCTAGAGAAGAAAATGACAAACCACTCCTGGAACCTTTGCCAAGAAAACCCTAAACAGGGTCACAAAGAATTAGACTGTAAAGACTGAACAACAAAAAACAAATGCTTAATATGTGCCAGCCAGTGCTAAGTACAAGGGATAAGAAAAGTAAAAAGGCAGTCCTTGTTCCTCATGAGCTTACAGCCGAACAGGAAGGAAATGCTTAATTGCTTTGTCCAGTGAAGTGGACAATGAATTGTAGTTGCTACTACTCACAAGAAACTTTGGCCACCACACTGAAAGTGAATATTTTTCCCTTTCTTCCTAACTCCTAAATTGGCCATACCAGTCACTCCCTCCTACTTAGACACAAATAACGAAATAACACTGAAAAGGGAAAATGTCCTTTAAAGTAATAGTGATTTAATTGTGCTTCCTTTCTAGATTCTTGCCACTGGAAATATACCTAACCTTGCTAAGAATACAAATTTCACAGATACCTCTTAAGCACTACATATTATTCATCCTAAGTAAAATTTCGACCCTATGCAGGTTTGGGAGTAAGAAAGAGAAAATATGTATTTTATTCAACAGCCAAAAATGTTTTTTTCTTAGAAGAGGTATTGAATAGAGGGAGCTGATGCAACTTATTTGGTCTAAAAGTCTATGTGGTAATTTAAGAACAATGACTTGGTAGATTTCCTAATCCACACCTCTCACTCTGGAAGCTATCACTCCATTAATCTGCTTTCTGCACCACCCTAGGGTTACCTATAGGAAGGCAAAGTGAAGTAGAAAATGAACATTATCTGATTAATTAATCTATGGAGCCTGATGTGTTTTGGACTGGGGAAAACTCGACATTTTTCTTTCCTCAGCATTAGCTTTTTGCAGAACTGAATTTTCTGGCTAAAAGCCTCCACTCTCTGCCAGTCAGACTAACACTCACCTTTCCTACCTAGACTCAGAGTTGGGCTCAGAAAGGGACGTTTTCCTTGCCAGATTTGAGCTTGTTCAGGTTTTTTCAAGACACACACGCACACAACACACCCTAGAGCCAGGAAAAAGGCATTAAGGAAATAGGAGGTGGGGTGGTGACCAAAGGATGGAAATACCAACAGCCCAGAAAGCCATTTGACAATGGGCCTCTGCTTAAACCAGTTTGTAGGATGTGAGGTTCTCTTGCTGGCTGCCCAGCTCCCCTTCCTTCATATTCTGCCCTGAGCAGTGCTTGTATGAGCTTGTAGGTTGGGAAGTTTTTCCTCCTGAAATCTTCCATCTCTGAATAACCCTGACATCTCTTTTTTTCCCCTGGGGCCTCTGCTTTACCTTTACCCTTCATTATTTTTATTTCCCTGTTTGACAGCTTCCCCTAGATTCAAGACCAAGTCTTTGCAAGAAGATAACCCTTTGTCTTTCCTTTTTCCCAACATGCTCCCTAAAGGGAACAGGGAACTTCAGGGTGAGGGGTTCTTCTCTTCAGCTAGGGAAGGCCTGTCCCCAAAGAAAGCAGAAACCTATCCAATGATAAAGCAGGAGCCAAGGCAGGGAAATCCATTTCTCCCTAGAATAAGCTGCCTCTAAACTCAGAGCTTAAATTGTGTTCAGAAGAGAACTTGCTGACATTATGCTCATTGTCTTAGTGTTCTAAGAGGAAAATAAACCTGAATATCAATAGATAAATTTTAAATATATGCAGAAAAGAAGAGGGTATTGGCTGCTGGGAGAGCCAGGATAGGTCTTTTGCAGGAGATATCATTTGAACTGAATCTCAAGGTAAAAGAGAGAGATGCAGAGACAAATTGAGGAGGAAATGCATTACAGAAATGAGGTTACAAATAGCACAAAGCTGGTATTTTAAAAATAATAATAATATATTTTGAAAAACAAAAAATTATTAAAATATATGCAAAGATAGTTTTCAAAATTAACCTTTGCAAAACATTATGTTCCAAATTTTTCTCCCTCTCCTCTCCTGCCCTCCTCAGCAAGACAGCAAGCAATCAGATATAGGTTAAACACATACAATTCTTCTAAGTGTATTTCTATATACATTATGCTGCACAAAGAAAATTAGATTAAAAAGGAAAAAATACAAGAAAGGGAAAGAAAACAAGCAAACCACAGCAACAAAAAGTGAAAATACTATGCTTTGATCCTCATTCAGTCTTTATAGTTCTCTCTCTGGATCCAGATGGCACTTTCCATCACAAGTGCATTGGAACTGGCCTGAATCATCTTATTGTTGAAAAGAGCCCAGTCCATCAGAATCACATAACATTCTTGTTACTGTGAACAGTGTTCTCTTGATTCTACTCACTTCACTTAGCATAAATTCATGAAAATCTATCCAGCCTTCTCTGAAATCATCCCGCTGGTTGTTTCTTATAGGATAGTAGTATAACATAACATTCATATGTCATAATTTATTCAACCATTCTCCAACTGATGGGCCTTCTCCACTTCTGCTGCTCCTGAGGCTGCTACTACTAGATCCTACTCTTACTGCTAACAACAATATTTACATAATACTTCATTTCCCAGGGGCAGCTAGATAACACAGAGGATGTCAGCCCTGACGTCAGGAGCACATGAGTTCAAATGTGACCCTGAGCAAGACACTTAACTCCGATTGCCTCAGGGAAAAAAATGAAACTTCACTTCCTTTCATCTTCACAGTAATCCTCCAAAAAAAAAGCATACTATTGTTATTCTCATTTTATGGTTATAGAAACTGAGCCTGAGAGAGTTTGAGTCTCCCAAGAAAAAAGAGACCAGCTAAATTATCAAAGAATATGAAGACAATTCTCAGATGAAAAAATTCAAGCCATTTCTAGTCATATAAAAATGCTTTAATCACTATTGATCAGAGAAATGCAAATTAAGACAACTCTGAGATACCACTACACACCTGTCAGATTGGCTAAAATGAGATGAAAAGGTAATGATAAATATTGGAGAGGACTGAGAAAACTGGGACACTAATGCATTGTTGGTGGATTGTCAACTGATTCAACCATTCTGGAGAGCAATTTGGAACTACGCCCAAAGGGCTATCAAACTGTGCATACCCTTTGATCCAGCAGTGTTTCTACTGGCTTATACCCCAAAGAGATACTAATGGAGGGAAACAGACCCCCATGTGCCAAAATGTTTGTGGCCGCCCTCTTTGTAGTGGCAAGAAACTGGAAATTGAATGGATGCCCATCAATTGGAGAATGGCTGGGTAAATTGTGGTATATCAATGTTATGGAATATTATTGTTCTGTAAGAAATGACCAGCAGGAGGATTTCAGAGAGGCTTGAAGAGACCTACATAAACTGATGCTGTGTGAGATGAGAAAAACCAGAAGATCATTGTACACAGCAATAGCAAGGTCATATGATGATCAATTCTGATGGACGTGGCTCTCTTCAACAATGAGATGATTCAGGCCATTTCCAATGGTCTTGTGATGAAGAGAGAGCCATCTGCACCCAGAGACAGAACCATGGGAACTGAATATGGAGCACAACATAGTATTTTAATGCTTTTTGTTGTTGTTTGATTGCATTTTGTTTTCTTTCTCATTTTTTCCTTTTTGATGTGATTTTTCTTGTACAGCATGATATTTGTGGAAATATGTATAGAAGAATTGCTCATGTTTAACATATATTTGGATTACTTGCTACCTGAAGGAAGGGGTGGGGGGAAGAGAGTGAAAAAACTGGAACACAAGGTTTTGCAGAGGTGAATGTTGAAATGTATCCTTGCATATATTTTGAAAATAAAAAGCTTTAATAAAAAAAAGAAATCCATATTGCAAAATGTTTTGCTACAGCCTGACAGAATTATCTAGTAGTTAATATAGTGAGTGCCTTGTCCATCTTAGATGCTTTT
Source organism: Antechinus flavipes (assembly GCF_016432865.1). NCBI lineage: Eukaryota > Metazoa > Chordata > Mammalia > Dasyuromorphia > Dasyuridae > Antechinus > Antechinus flavipes. The sequence continues at coordinate 495,704,324 of NC_067398.1, read as the reverse complement.
TATTTGTTAATTGTATTGTACACCCTAATGGGAGAACAAAAATGTGTCTCAAGATCTCTTTAAATTCTAATGGTCAGATTATTCCCTATGGTCTGTGTTCCATGCCTATGGGTTGAAAAGAGCCAAGAAGTCATCTATAGACCCAATTACTTCTCCCTGGCACTACTACCAAATTTACAAGTTATTAGGGGCAAAGAAAGCTTAATAAGAAACAGAATTTAAAATCAAACTACTGGGAAAATGATTCTTCCATAAAAGCAAGATTAGGACTACTTGCGGATGTCAATTCTGCAATTTTGGCTAAATTATCTGATTAATCCAGTCCAATAAGCATTTTATCTCATTTCTTTTTCCATTAAACTGAGTTTGGAGCTATATTAACAAAATTTAAGTGATAGAGGCAGCTGTTACCTCAAAGAGTTGGCCAGATGACTAGCCCCAGAAGATCAAGTCTGTGTTCTGGGAACTTGCAAGAAATACTGAGTGTTACCCAAAATCCACTAAGGAGAATTCACAGGCATCTCACTGAGGAATTTGACATCAAAGGTCTTTCTGGTGCGACCATTTCTCTCTTTGGCATGGGCAGTGGGAAAACAGGGATTTTGTGGATGCTCTGGCTTCTCTCTCTCTGACTCCACATTGAATTATACCTCTGTTCTCTTCCCAGACAGATGCTTCCAGCCAGGCAGGTGGCCCTGATCTGGTTATCCATGCTTCTCCCAGTCATCAGGTTCCTAGAAAAATAGTTTGATTTCTTTTTTCCCCAAGGAGGAATATTGCAAGCGAGTTATTCATCCCTCATCTACCTACCACTATCAGTGTCAGGTCAGATGCTTCTCTCCTGGACTCTATGGCACAAACCCAAGAAAAGGCTTGCCATGTCCAAGCCTAAAGTGGAGAGTGCTCTGTCCTGATTTCTCTAACAAATGTCTGGGAAATAAACCTCCTCCCTGTCACCCAGCCAATTCACAAACTTGGAGCAAAGGAAGCTCTCTTCCCCCACCCCATCACAGGCATGTAGAAGGACAGGCTGATTGGAAACCTGCAGGCGCTTCCTTAGCTCACTGACAATCCTTTTGGCTAAGATATCTGCCTCCACCCCATACCTAATTTATATAGTGCCCTGATGCCATAGGTGGAAGTTGTTGCAATCCACTTTTCCCCTTTGACAATTTATTTCAATGGCTCCCACACACAGTTAAGGCTCTGAGTCACTGTCTGATTCTTTTTTCCATTGCATAACCCCAGGGAAGGACCTTGCCTCCGCCTGTTAGGAGATTTGGCTTTTTTGCCTTCAAAGCATTTTTGCACCTTGGCTGGACAGTGCTAGAACACTGCTGGAAGGCATGACTTTTTAACTGGGCACCTCACCCATCCAGTCCTTTCTGTGTACAGCTCTGGGGTTTAACACCAGGCTCCTTTTTTGTCCTGTTTTTGGCTCTGTGTTCCTCTGACACATATTTTTTTTCTTTATTGTTCCCATGCTCATGGAACTCTTCTCTGATGGAGAAGTGACAAGAAAACATAAAATAATGTCTCCTGTCCAAAGCTTCTATTAGAGGCTGAATAGCTTCCAATTGAAGAAGTAAGGCTGGTCCAGCCTGTTTCTATGAGAAAACTCTTACTTTGAGAGTGTTGTAAAATTAGCAAAGTTCTCCCTCTGGGTTCACTCTCCCAAGTTGCACCCGTACTGGTAGGTTGGGGTCCTCAGAAGACAATGACTAAAGGTTTTTAAGCATAACCCTTAAGGATTGTGACCTTAATCCTGTTATTCCTGAGATTCCTTTGACATACTCCCCATCTTCAATCAGAATCAATGAATCTCCTTAGTTTTTAGAAAGAAAGGATATATTAAGAAGGAATAATAAGAATAATAGTTACAAAAATCTTATTTCCAAACTGGGAGCATATGCTCCTCTTTACGAACAAATTCCTTGGAGAAAGTTACTCAGATTTAAAGCAATTATGCTAGCATTAGCTAGTGAGGCTTTTATGTAGAGAGAACATGTGGCTGAGAAATACCTTTTGATTCCCAACTTTGGAAATCCTTTTTTTTTTCCTATTTGAAGTTCATGAAGTTCTCATGAAGTTCATCGTGAACTCTTATGAAATCCTCATAATAAATAGCCTTATGCTGGGTTCCAAGAATCAGTGCTTCTGTTGCAGTGGTACCCTGATAAAAGGTTTTTAAAAATGGCTCTCTTAAAACAGAGGACACATTTTAAAGATTATCGGCATTGATAACATTTTCTCCACCACTTCTTAAGTTAATCAGCAAAAAAGTAAATCAAACATTATTTGTAGTTTTTGCCAATTTCCAAGGAATAAATGCTTATACTGAGATTTTAGTATGGGCACTTAGAAACCAGTTTGAAATGTCTCCAGCACACTTTTGCTGTGTTGAATCCACAATAGGTACTTCTTCTCTTTGCTAGAAGAGGTCTCAATTCCTGAAGCTTCTCCATCTTGACTATCTTTTCACTTCTAAAGTCCTCTGTCATCTTCCACTAATGTTCTGGGAACCACAGCTACCACCTCAAGTTGTCATGAGACTTTTGATGGAATCTCTGGATCACTAAAACCAGGTTATCTGGGTCCTCCCATCTCAGGGAAATTAGGAAACAGAGGTTCTATGTCCTCGTGTACACATCCCTCAGGTGGGAGATATGGCAACTTTCTTTCCCAGTGGCCAACAGTTCAAAGCCACAAAGGAAAAAGACAGAAATAGGTAGGTCACATTTTTTGCAACCCAATCCATTCTAGGTCCAAGAAACTCTTGAAGCATCAGTCTTCTGACTCCACAGTCAGAAATGCTTTTGTTATCCCATAGTATCAACCCTTAAGTCACTCATTCAATATTCAGTAGATATTTATTAAGCACCTATTAGTTGTCAGGCATTGTGCTAAAGGTTCTTATTGTTTGTTAAATCAGTTTTAGTTGTGTCCAACTCTTTGTGATCCCATTTGAGGTACTATTGGCCAAGATATTGGAATGATTAGCCATTTCCTTTTTCAGCTCATTTTACAGATGGGGAAAGTGAGGCAAGATTAAGTGACTTGCTCATGTTCAGCTCAAAACTGTTAAGTGACTATAGGTCTAGCACTCTATCCCCTGAGTCACCTAGCTGATAAGGATAGAGGGATACAAATTTAAAAAATTAAAAAAATTAAAAAAAAAAAACAATCGTTGATCTCAAGGAGTTGACAGTCTAATAGAGGAAGACAATACACAAAAGGAAGCTAAAAAGGGAGTGAACAGAGGAGATGAGGATCTTGTTTCCTGGCATTGAAACTAAGCAGAGCTGCAAATAGGAAGAAGAATTTCTATCCTCTATAAAGGAAGATTTCTGGAGGAGTTTGGTACTTTACTCTCCAGTCCTCCAACCAGAAGTAGGTTCATCAAAATTTCAACCTAGTTGGATTGAAACAGGCAAAGAGTATAAATGTGATCCCTAAAGACTAGACCCTCAATAACCACTCCTCAGTACATAGGGATCAATATCCCTACAGAGTAAAAAAAATATTTATTAAGGCCATAGAAGTGGATAGCTGCAAGTGAGCCCAGAGATAACTTATTACATGCCTGGTTTCATCCCATGTCCCTACTGACACTAGTATACCTCATTTAAACCGCTTTCTATTAATTTTTCACATATTTGGTATATATCTTATTTGTGTAGATGTTAGCCGCCTTATTAAAATGTTAGCTCCCTGAAAACAGGGACTGTTAACTTTTTGTCTTTGAATCCTTAACACAACCTGGCTTCCAACTTCATTTTCAACTGAAATTGTTATCTCCAAAAATTTTTAATTGCCAAAAAGAATGACCTTTTCTCAGTAATTCTTTTTTTTTTTACCTCTCTATAGACTGTAACGCTATTGATCAGTCTCTTCTTGATACTTATTCTCTGCTTTAGATTTTTGTGACACTACTGTTTTCTGGTACTTCTCTAACCTATCTGATCACTCTTTCTCTCTCCTTTATTGGGGCTTCATTCAGAACTGCTAGATGAATGTCTCATAGGCTCTGTCTTGGGCTCTCTTTGCTTTTCCCTTTATATTATTGATGTCTTTTGCTTTTATATCACCATAGTTTCTCCCAGTATCCCTCTTCCTCCCCTTCCTAGGCAGCTATCCTATATAAAAAATATATAAATATAAATATATATATATATATTATATATAAATATTTATATTTATATTTATAAATTTTATTTATAAAAATATTTTTAAAAAATATTTATAAATATATATATATATATAAATATATAAAAAAGACCCTTATCCTTTTGCAAAGATGGGAGTCTTTTTTTCCATATCTCTTCTTACAAACAATACTTGTTCCTTATAATCTTGATTCACTTTTGATTTGTATGTGTACAGGGAATTGTTTTTTCTGTTTACATTATTGTAATCATTGTATTTATGATTTTCTTTGCTTTGCTTATTTTAATCTGTATCATTTCATGCAGATCTTTCCATGATTAATCTATAAATATGTATTCATCACTTCCATGATTTCTTATACCACAGTAATATTTCATCACATTAATATGCCACAATTTGTTTAGCCATTCTATTTTGTTTTCAATTCTTTGCTATCACAAAAAAGTTGCTATAAATATTTTGACGTATATGGGGACATTCTTCTTGTCAATGGCCTCCCTGGAGTAAAAGTCCAATAGTGGAATTTCTGCATCAAAGGGTGCCTAAATTCTGACAACCTCTTCAACATTGAGGATCCCCATATTTTGCTATCTTTGCCAATTTGCAAAATTCTCATTTACATTTTTCTTATTGATAGTGATTTGGTCATTCTTTTGATTGACTATACAGTGTTTTGATTTCTTTATTAGAAAAAATGCTTTTCCATATCCTTTACCATTTTTATCAGTTGGGTAGATGGCCCTTTTTCATGTAATTGTTTATAGTTTGTACCCTCTATATTATTTCATTTGGTGACCTCATTGGATTCCATAGATACAAGTATTATCTCTACTCTGATGATTCTCAGATCTACACATACAACTCTGACCTCATTATGGGCCTTCTTTTGCCAATCTCCACCTACCTATTTGACAACTCAAACTCATGTCCCACAGATATCTTAAACTCAACATATCCAAAAACAAATTCATTACCTTCCCCCCAATTCCTTCCTTCTTTTCTAACTCAACTTCCTGGTTGAATATACCATTATCCATATCCTATTTATATGTCATCCTTAACTCTACTCTTTCTCATTCCTCAGATCCAGTCTGTGTCAAGGTCTGTCAATTTTACCTTTGTATCCTGTACATGTGCTTCTGACCTTGCCACCGTCCTGGTGCAAACCTTCCATCATCTCATATCTGAATTATTTTCATAGCCTACTGGTTGACCTCCCTGCTATAAATCTCTCTCCATTTCAATCTACCCTCTACTCAGCTGTCAAAGTGATCTTCCTAAAGCCCTGACCCTGTTACTTCCCTAATTCAGTAAACTCCAATGTCCCTCAATCACTTCTATATATAAAATTTTCTGTTTGGTATTAAGAGTCTTTCATTTACTAATATTGTTATGCTTTACATCCTCCAAATTCTCTCATGTTCTGCTATCCAGTGTCACTGGCCTTCCTGCTGGTTCTCCAACAAGACACTCCAGCTTCCAACTTTGAATATTTTCACTGGCTGTCTTATCTGACTGGAATGCTGTCCCTCCTCATCTCCCTCTTTTGGTTTCTCTATTTCCTTCACATTCCAACTAAAATCCCACTTTCTACAGGAAGCTTTTCCCTAAACCCTTTAATTCTGGTGCCTTCTCTTTGCTTATTATTTCCAACATATGCTATATCTAGCTTGTTTATACATACTTGTGTGCATAGTGTCTCCCCATTAGACTTTAAGCTCCTTTGTATTTCCAGGGCTTAACACAAAACCTGGCACAGGGCGGATACTTAATGTTTATTGACCTATTGAATCAGTACCATTAGATTCTGAACAAATGTTTGTTGATTGAGAGAATGAATGAGAGTGAGTGAATGGTTGAAGGACAACTTCTATCTGATTCCCAGAACTGTCACCAATATCCTCTTCTCCTACCTTTGCCCTTCCTTTTTACCATCTCTTACCTACTACTCCCCATTATCTCTTCTTTCTTGGAAGCAAGAAGGAAAACACATTCTTGCTCTTCCTTCTTCATAATCCCATATGAAATCTTCCCCATTCTTAAATAATATTTTTTTGGCAGGTGAGACATGGAGACTCCTAAGATATAAATGGGTCTGTGGACCAGGGCTCAAAGAATATGATTTCTTCTTTCTCTCTCCTTCTGCTTTGTCATTTTAACTCAGACTTCTACATGGCCTGTTTCCCTTCTTTTTGCCACTGAGAATGAATGATCATGAAGAAGAAAAAAAGAAAAGGGAAAGTTCACTGTAAAGCCTTCATGAGATGGTATGAAATCATGGGAAAAGTAAAGAGAACATGAGCATGTCAGAGGGAAAATGAATAATTCATATAAACCACTATAGATAGGTAAGTAGATAAATAGATATCTATCTATTTACATACACATATATACATGTATATAAGGTGTGTTTTATATATACATACACATTTATATGTAAAGATAGGGTTACAATGTATAACATACATGAAAATATAAATACATTTTTATATCTAATACATGCACACATACAAAGAGAAAAAGTCAAAGTTATACATGAGATGGGGTCCCCAAATTTAACAGTATTTATGACTATATTCCCCATCACCTCTATATTCCAATTTTAATTCAAATACATAGTTATTTTCCATGAATCCTTAGCACACCACTTTCTTACTTACAACAATTGCCATATCTCTCTCTAGACTGATCATAAAATCTTCTTTTTCTCTGTTTCATTGTAATTGCATAGACAAGGTATTCAGTGAATATAGGAAGGGATATGGTTCTTATCTGGGGGTATCATACAGATCTGACTCAGTTTGGCCACCTAGGTACCTGGAAGAGATAATTTAATAAAGAATCACAGAATTTGAATTAAAAAGAATCTCAGAAATCATTTTATCTAGCCCATACCTACACAGTAGTCCTCTTCCCTGCAGACTTAACATGTGGCAATCCAGATCCTACTTGAAAAATTCCAGTGATGTGGCTGTCCCTTCTCATCTTTTTTTTTAATCTCTTTTTTCTCGTTTGCTCTGATTTTTCTCTCCCAGCATGACTCATAAAGCAATGGATATTAAAAATACATAAACAATACATAAACTTCTGTCTGGGTTTCCTATTATCATAGATTTTAAAACTAAAAGGGACCACAAAAGTCATTAAGACCAAGTCTCTTATTTTACTTATAAGGACACTGAGGACCAGGGAAGCTTAGAGTATTGGGCTAGGAATCAGGAAAATTCATCTTCCTAAATTCAAACCCAGCCTCAGAGATACTGATTAGCTGTGTGACCCTGGACAAGTCATTTAACTCTGTTTGCTTCAGTTTCCCCTTCTGTAAAATGAGCTCAGGAAAGAAATGGCAAAGCACTCCAATGTCTTTGCCAAGAGAGCCCCAAATGAATCACAAAGAGTTGTACACAACAGAAAAAAACAACTCCAAGAGCTTGAGACCCAAGTGTGGTAAGTGGCTTCCCCATCATATAGCTAGTGTCTTAGGTGAACCTGGGTCTTCCTGACTCTAAGTCTAGTGTTCTAACTACCATAGCACACTGTCCTTGGAAGACAAAATCTAATCTCTATTGACAGCTCTTGGAATTCTTGAAGACAACTATCATATCCTTCCTCCTCTAGGCTAAACATCCCCTCAGCTAATCATGGTATGGGCTCTAGTCTCCCCACCATCCTGGTTGCTTTCTTCTAAATATTCTCCAATTTGATAATGTCTTTCCTAAAATGCGACACCTCAAACTGAATAGAATTTTATGTGATATGAAGGAAATGAAGAGTTTATTAAAATAAAGTTGAACTCTGAATAATTAAAAAGTCAATGAAAGTTTTCTAGAGGAGATTATAACATGTATTCTCCTCCTCATAGCAGAGAGACAGAGACAAAACAAAATGTTTTATACATTGATAGATGTGGTCACTGTGTGGAATATTTTTGCTTAGTTGTTTTTGTTTTTTATCACAAAGGAGGATTCTGCATGAGAAATGTCCTAGAATTGGCTATGTCTGAAAGATGAAAAGCATTGATAAAATGTCTTTTTTTATTGTAGTAAGTTTATGTATTTTTAATATACATTTGCTTTATTAGTCATGTTGGGAGAGAAAAATCAGAGCGAAAGGGAAAAAAGAGATTTAAAAAAAACAGGAAAAAATAAACATAGCATGTATTGGTTTATATTCAGTCTCCTTGAATATTTTTCTGGAAGCAGATCGTATTTTCTGTCCAAAATCTATTGGGATTGCTTCAAATCACTGAACTACTGAGAAGAACCAAGTTTTTCATAGTTAATCATCGCACATTCTTGATATTATTGTGTACAACATATTCCTGGTTCTGCTTGTTTCACTCAGCATCAGTTTATGTAAATCTTTCCATGCCTTTCTATAACCAGCTTGTTCATCATAAAATGTATTTTTAAAAATAGAAATAAATGTGGTTAGGAAACCTCACATTAAAGACATACATAATTTAACATTGTCAAGGTGGCCAGAAAACATATTAATAAAAATAACATTACCAGTAGATTATTAGCTCCTTTGTAGTTAGGAATGAAGGAATCACTCCCTTGGAAGTGAGGCAAAAATAGAAGAATCTGTCAAAGAAAAAACAAGGCTGTTTTGGGTGGGAAAAATTAAGAACTGTGACTAGGCTGGAATGTTTAGTCTTACAATGGTGTTAGGAATGTTAAAGTAGAATTTGGTTATAAAGTCTTGATGATGTGAGTATAAAATTTGATTGGTTGAAGCATTGATGCATATAGTACACCTGTATATACAGAAGTTATTCTCTTCTCCCCTCTTTTTTATTTCTCTTGAATAAACATCACAATTCCTTAGCAACAGAGTAGACATCAAACAAAGACATTAATCCAGGTTAATGAATGGCTTAGGAATGTCATTAAAAGAGCAGTGAGTCACCAAGGAACCTGAAAATAACCACACAATCCAACATTATGACAACTTGCCTTAATAGGTATCTGGTTGAAGATTTCCAGCTTGAGCCAAGGAAATCCCCAAGATTTTTTAAAGGTCAAATGTCAGTATCATTATAAGATATCACTACTATCCTGGGTTATTCATGAAGTACCTATTTGGGCTGGTGTTTGAGATCTTATACCCTTAGATCACTTTAAAGTAAAAGTGTTCTTGGACCATACTGATATAAATGTAGAGTCTAAAATAGTAATAGCAAAGGAAAACTAGTCAGATTGCTCTGGAATGTTGTGTTGTGTTGATTTGGAGGTTGACACTTTTTAGAAAGGAAAAGTGTGTCCAAAACAGACTAAATCAAAACCATGTCGGAGGAAGCTCACTTGAAGTAATTGGGGATGTGGAGAAATTAAACAAATATTAATATCATACATAGAAATGTGGAATCTTAGAGCTGGAAGGGATGATTTCAGAGTTCATCTATTCAACTTTAATGGCACAGTCAGTAGTTGAGAATAGTCAGGAAAAGAAGAATTCAAATCTGACTTCAGCTTTTTAATAATTTGTGTGGTCTTGCGTCCTTTAAAAAAGTCATTTAGTCTATCTTTGCCTCAGTTTCTTTACAGAATTATTGTGCAGATCAAATGAAATCTTATCTATAAAGTACTTAACACAGTGGCAGCCACATAGTGACTACATAATAAATGTTTGCTTCTTCCCTCCCCATCCCTAACGTTTTGATCCTATAGCCTTTATCTGACCCTCTCAGGGTCAGAGAGTTCTAATCTCACAGGGAAACACATTCCACTTTTTTTGATAGCTCCTCTGGTAGGGAACTCTCTACCTTAAAAGAAATTATATTTTATTCTTTAGCAGTTCTAAACAGTAACAAGTTCTTTATGTCCAGCCAAGTAGAATAAGTCTAATCTTTCTTTGACATGATAGCTCATAAAATAATTTAATATATGTGCCTCTAAAATCTACTCTTCTCCCTTATGAACATCCCAATTCCTTCAAATGAACTTCCTATGGCCAAGTTTTGAGTAACTCTCCTTTAGACATACTTGAATTTATGAATTCCCTTTCTAAAATGTTGCATTCCCAAATCAAACACAATATTCTAGAAGCAATCTGGCCAGTTTTCCTTTGCTATTACCATTTTGTTCACTATATTTCTATCAATTTGGCCCAAGAATATATTCTCTTTTGAGGAAGTCATCCACACTGTTGACTCAAATTGAGCTTACAATAAATTAAACCCCCTTGATCTTTTTCATATATATTATCTAGTCTTGCCTTTGGGACAGCTAGGAGGGACAGTAGATAGAGTACCTGGCCTGAAATAAGGAAGATTCAATATCTTTCTAAGTTTAAATCTTATCTTGAACACTTAGTAACTGTATGACCCTAGGCAAGTCATTTAAGCCTATTTGTCTCAGCTTTCTCATTTATAAAATGAGCTGGGAAAGTAAATGTCACATCACTCCAGTATCTCTGCCAAGAAAACCCCAAATGGGATCACAGAGAGTTAGCCGCAATTGGAAAACTACTGAGCAACAGCAAAGTCTTGTCTTCTCTATTATCTATTTGTGTGTTTGATTTTTTTGAACCTATTTAAAACTTTTCAATTTATTTCTATTAAAAATATATTAGAGAAAGCTATATGACTTCAGTGGATAGAGGACTGCTTCTGGAGGAAGATTCATCTTCCTAAATTCAAATCCAGCCTCAAAGAATTATTAGCTATGTGATCCTGATTGCCTCAAAAAAAAAAAAGTCACATTTTCTTTAGGGAAAATAAAAGTTTTTTGTATCATATAACATGTAAAATCTGAATATCTAGGTTTCCTTATTACTTCATCTGAAACAAATAAGCTGGAGTCAAGTGGTTCATTAAAAGTCAAAGCTTGAAAGCTTAGCTTTTCTCATCATTCCATCCATTCAGTCAGTCCAGGTATTTCCCAGCTAAATGGGTGACATGGAAATGGATTACAGTTGTACAAAAAAGTTCAACCATGAACTGCTTGTCCACTTATACCCATTCCAAATAAATCTGTCCTAGGAATCCACTGTGGAAACTTAAGGAATTTGGCCTAAAATATTTAGCCTATCTGCATGAATTGAATTTATCCTTTCACCCCACTGTACTTTGTCCTTTGTGCATAAAACTCATAGGTTTTCTTCTTTATTTGGGATTTTGACTTTGTTCTGGTTTGGTTTGGTTTTTCCCATAGTTCAAAATTTTAGACAGCCTTTCAGAATATGGATTCCCAGAGAGTTAATTGACACTGTTACCAGAGAGCTCTCCTTTTCTTTAAATGACTTGTTATTCTCCTGTTTCCAAGAAGCCTTGCTCTCTATGTGTCTAATATAACATTTCCAAGCCCTATACACCATTTTAAAACACATATTGATGTTCAGTTGTTGAATTATTTTTAAATCAAGTCTATGATCACATATGAGGTTTTTTTGATAAAGATACTAGAATAGTTTGCCATTTTCTTCTCCAGCTCATTTGACAGATGAGGAAAATGAGGCAATCAGGGTTGAATGATTTGCAGAGGATCACACAGCTAGTATCTGAGGCCAGATTTGAACTCTCAAAGATGAGTCTTCTTGACTTCAGACGAGGCATTCTATCCATTGAACCACCCAGCTGTTTTAACATGCATACTACTGGTAAAATTTTAAAGTATTAAAAACTGGATAGCCCCCAGAAACTTGAAGTATCATATAGGAGAATATCCTTCATTTCCATTATCATGGCATCTCTTTGGGGAAATGTTTTTACTGGGCTTATATCCTAAAGAAATCGTAAAGAAGGGAAAGAGTCCCACATGTGCCAAAATGTTTGTGGCAGCCCTGTTTGTAGTGGCCAGAAACTGGAAATTGAATGGATGCCCATCAATTGGAGAATGGCTGAATAAGTTATTGTAGAGGGCTGAAACTCTTGAGTCCTCGCACTGAGGTCAGTTCAAGCACTTGAGGCTACCTACTGATTGACAATACTCTATGGGCATATGCTTGGAAAATGGCCCTTCCCACTATCTTGTGCTGGCTTAATGATTGGTGTATAGAGGATTGTAGGACGGACTAGGGGGTGTAGTAAGATTAGCCAGGGTCACTTTGGTAGTGGACTAGGGAGAAAAAAAGTTGGGGAGATTCTGTTTCCATCTAATTCAAACCTACCTCTAAAGACCAAGAATAAAGACTAAGGACTTTTGCTTGTCCTGACTCTGGCTGATTCTAAGATATCCTGGGTGCTAATGTAGTCGTCACAATTGTGGTATATGAATGTTATGGAATATTATTGTTCTGTAAGAAAGGACCAGCAGGATGAATACAGAGAGGCTTAGAGAGACTTACATGAACTGATGCTGAGTGAAATGAACAGAACCAGTAGATCATTATATGCAGCAACAAGAAGACTATACGATGATCAATTCTGATGGACGTGGCTCTCTTCAACAATGAAAGGATTCAAACCAATTCCACTTGTTCAGTGATAAAGAAAGTCATATACATCCAGAGAAAGAACCATGGGAACTGAATGTGGAACACAACATAACATTTTCATGCTTTCTGTTGTTAGCTTGCATTTTTGTTTTCTTTCTCAGGTTTTTTTCTTTCTAGATCTGATTTTTCTTGTGCAGCAAGATAAATGTATAGATATGTGTGTGTGTATATATATATATATATATTGGATTTTAACATATATTTTAACATATTTAACACTTATTGGACTACCTGCCATCTAGGGGAGGGGGAAGGAGGGAAGGAGGGAAAAATTTGGAACAGAAAGTTTTGCAAGAGTCAATATTAAAAAAATTACTCATGCATGTTTTGTAAATGAAAAGCTTTAATAAAAGAAAAGAAAGAAGGAAAGAAAGAAAGAAGGAAGGAAAGAAAGAAAGAAAGAAAGAAAGAAAGAAAGAAAGAAAGAAAGAAAGAAAGAAAGAAAGAAAGAAAGAAAGAAAGAAAGAAAGAAAGAAAGAAAGAAAAAGAAAAACTGCTGGATCAAAGGATATGCATAATTTGATAGCTCTTTGGGAATAGTTCCAAAATGCTCTCCAGAAGAGCTGAATCAGTTCAGAACTCCACTAACAATGTATTAGTGTTTCAGTTTTTCCATATTCCCTCCAACATTTATCATTTTTTTCTTGTCATCCTACTCAATCTGAGAGGCGTGTAGGAGTACCTCACAGTTATCTTAATTTGCATTTCTTTAATCAATAGTAATTTAGAGCATTTTTTCATATGACTAAAAATGATTTCAATTTCTTCAACTGAAAATTGTCTGTTTGACCATTTATCGATTAATCCAGGTTAGTTTTTTCAGCAATCCAAATTTTGTAATCCAAAAATGGTAGAACTAAGATTGAGATAAATTATAAGCCTAATTTATTTTACTCCAATATCAATACCCTGGAAAAGGAAGTGGCAAAACACCCTAGCATCTTTGTCTAAAAAATGCTACAGACATTATTGGTTTACCAAGCCATGAAGAGTGGGACACAGCTGAAGGTCTGAACACCATCATCCATCAACATCATCAAAATGATGCTGGAGGATTCTTCTTGATATATCTTTGAAATAATTATTCCTTTGTAAAAGCTCCCTGATATTATTAGGTTAAATGGAACTGGAACTCTAGTAATTGTTAACAATGAGGGAAATACAGCTGGTAAGAGCTTGAGCCAATAGCAGCAGAAGAAAAAAAATGCCACTTTAAGCCCTGAGGGTTCTCTAAACCCTGAGGGGGAAATATCCTCTCCCCAACATCCTAACAAAGGTATCCTTCTAAGGAGAACAGAGGCTCAAGGTGATGGCGAAAACAAGCCCTGAACAAAGATGACTTTGTAAATAATAGTCTGCATAAGACAGAGCCAGATACAAGAGGTTTGACTCTACCCTGTGCCAAAGTAAATGAGTAGGAACAGTACAGTATCTTCTGTGTATGTGCCAGTCACATAAAGGATAGCTGCCTAAAGCTGGTCTAACTTGTGTATTTGACTTGTCTGAAATTGTTCAGAGTTCTTCATTCTTGGATCAGCATTTTTGGTTTGAACCCCAGTGCCAGCAATACCTTTAATTTTGTGGTTTCCATTCATATACTGTTCATTTGGTTGTAGGTGTAGCTTTATCTGGAGAATAAAATACTCCCCAGTTCTGATGGGGTAAATCCAGGTGAAAATCCCTGTGTTGTTGAACTCTGTACTAGTAGTCTCTACTATCCAAAGTTGGCTTAGCCCAAAATAGACTATAATGAAATCTGTAAGATTTCAGAGTGGTCCAAAGTTAGCCTGTTACAAAAGGGCTGTGGTATACTAGGAATCACCCCAAAAGTAGGAATCCTCAAGTTCTATTCCTGCCTGCTGGTGACTCATGGACAGCTAGTTAATGTCTTCAGGACTCCATTTTTCAGGAGATATTAAAATCCTTCCATTGGAGTTCTTCAGTACTTCTCCCAATATGGAGATGAACTTAGGTTTCTGAAGTCTAGGTCAGCAGAATGGAAGATTTTGCAAATCCTAATAAAAGAGAAAGTGTGCAAGTATAGATAATAGACTCTTTGTTTATTATATAGAAATGAGTCTTGCTAAATTCAGAAAATGTCTTCAGCCAAAGGTTGGCTAATAGATAATGAATTTTGATACCAGGTGGTGAATTCTTTTAGCCATAACTATCCACAGACTCTCTAGAAAGGTGAGGAGGAGGTGACTACCTACCAAGGAAGGAGTTGAAGACCTATACTGATAGAATCATGGATCTTTGAAAATTTATTTATCTCTTATTTGACTATGTATAAGAGCCTTTGTCAGTGATGATGTAGGTTTGTTGTCAAACTAAGGGGAGAGAATATTTATATAATATCCACTATATACCAGGAACTTGCTGCTAAATACCTTTTACAACTATTATCTCATTTCATCCTCATAAGACTTCTGTGAGTTAAGTGCTATAGGCTATATTGATTGAAGAGTCTTGACTGAATTAGAAAAGATCAGTCACTATTGGAAAGGTTATGGAAAGATAGGCACATTAATGGAGAGTGGGTAGAGTTATGGATGAGTTCAATCATTCTAGAAAGCGATTTGTAATTATTTAAAGAAAGTGAAAAACATAGTCCATGATTTGACATGAGATTATGTTGCTCTGCAGAGAGCCCTAAGAGATCAATCACAAAAAGAAAGGCTTCATATATATACCAAAATAGTTATAGCAGCACTTTTTGTAGAATCAAAGAACAGAAAACAAAATAGATGTCCATTAACTGGAGAATGGTTAAACAAGTCATGGTACATGGATTTAAAAGAAAATTTACGTTTTGTAAGATATGATGAATATGAGGCTTATAGAGAAGCCTGGGAACTGAATATTCACAACTATGACAATGGAAATGGAAAAAAAATGACAAGAATACAATAAATACTGAATACTCTGAAATTATAATGACTTTTGTTATTTTTGTTATTCAATTACATCTGATTTCATGATCACATTTGGGGTTTTCTTGGCAGAGATAATAGCGTAGTTTGCCATTTCCTTTTCCAGCTCTTTTTACAGATGAGGAAACTGAGGCAAACAGAATTAAATAATTTGTCCAGAGTCCCATAGCCAGTAAGTGTTGGAGGTCAAGCTTAAACTCTGGAAGATGAGTCTTCCTGATTCCAGGCCAGAACTATCCACTGTGTTACCTAGGTGACCTATAATGACTTATGTCGGTCCTAAACAAGATATATGAAAAGGCACTTTTCCTACTTTTTTTTTCAAAAGTAGGGAACTAGAGGTGAAGAACAGTACAGATAATGTTAGATCTTTTGGGTTAGTTTTTCTGACCTGATTTTTTTCTTTTTTAAAAATAGCATTTTATTTTTCCAAATACATGCAAAGATCGTTTTCAATATTCACCTTTGCAAAACCTTGTGTTCCAGATTTTTCTCCCTCTCTCCTCCCCTCCCAATTCCCCAAGACAGGATGCAATCTGATATTGGTTAAACATATAATTATTCTAAATATATTTCCATATTCATCATGCTGCACAAGAAAAATCAGATCACAAGGGGAAAAACACAAGAAAAAAATGAACAACAAACGTGAAAATACTGTTTTGATCCACAGTTCTCTCTCTACATTCAAATGACATTTTCCATCCCAAGTCTATTAGAATTTCCTTGAATCATCTCATTGTTAAAAAGAGCCAAGTCCATCAGAGTTGACCATCGAATAATCTCATTATATATGATGTTCTCTTGGTTCTGAAGGCTTCATTTAGCATCACTTGATTTATCATCTTTGAACTGTTTTTTTTTATTTCTTTTTGTTCTTAGTTTTGGGGGAATGGTTCTCTGAGAGCAGATGGGAACCAGGATACATGGGTAAATATAGATTGTTACAAAACCAAAATACATCAACAATTTTTTTAAAGATCCTTGCCTGTATCAAGGAAGTAAGTTGTCATCATTGGTCTTGTTTGATCCTATCCTTATATACTATCCTTTCAAATTAAAGTCAATTTTTTTTCCAATACTGATTGACAATGTAATAACAAGAGCATTGGACAGAGAAGCAAGAGAGCAGAATTCTAGTCCTAGTTCTTTGCTCTTAAACTTAGTTTTCATTGACTGGCCAATAATAGGTCCCAGGCCAAGCCCTAGTTGGTCATGGTTTGAGTTCAGATTGACTGAATAGTATTTGTTTCAATTTTGGCCAGAAACCCTGAGTGACTTCCCATCCCAAACTGATATTTTTTGTCTGGGTAAAAAAGGCCCTTTTTACCTCATTTCTTACCTAGTCTTAATACCTGAATGTCCATTGCCCCAGACCTGGGGAAAGACCTTTCCTTAAAAAGGCCAAGATTTCCCATTGTATCCAGGGCCATTGCCAGTCATTTTGATCTATTTCCTGCTACAGATGGCTATGGAAGAGAAATTGAGGTGACTTTGCACAGTCCACCCTCATTTAAATCCAATTCCATTGCATGTCATGGCTTCACCTCCCCAGGGTCATGGTCCTGTTCCAGAAGAAAGACAAACAACAACAATCTTGTTGGGCAAGCCTTACCAAACCTCTTCATCTCATTGGAACTCAATATTCTTAGCTAGCAGTCCTGTTAATCTCTGAGGTTCTTTCCAACTCTTAAAAAACAAACAAACAAAAACATGATAAAATGGGAAAACTGCTATTCTTTATATTGCTGAATCATTTTCTAAGGAAATATGTAAACATTTTTAAGGAGAAATATTTTTTGATTTAATTTAATACTTCTCTAAAATAAGCATTAATGTTTAATCAGAAAAAAAAATTCCTAAGACAGTATGGTATGGTAGAAAGAACACAACATTGAGAGTGAGAAAACCTGATTTACAGTCTTACACCCACTAAATTGCTGTGAAACCTTTCGGGTAGGTGCTCAGTCGCCTAATCTATGAGAATATTAGGTTCTATGACTTCTTAGGTCTCTTTCAGATGGAAATCCTATGATTCCTTCAATTCATCTCTATGCAAATTGAAAAACTAAAATTAAAGATGACCACAAGATGGTGCCATCAGTACTGATTTGGGCAATTGGAAGTCAAAAAAAAGACATTTGTTCCTCTAGGTGCTTCTGCTACTCTAAAGAACTAATCTAGTTTGGAACCTCTTCCCAAAGAGTCTGGATCAAGTCAGGTTATAGAATAAACAGTCCAGTTCTTGGACTTTGGTCTTTCTCTTGATTCCATATTCAGTTCCATGCTAGGTAGCACAGTAGATAGAGCATTGAAATAACCATACAAAAAATTTCAATTCAAATTTTGCCTCACTAGCTAAATGATCCTAGTAAGTTTCTTAATTTCTCTTTGTCTCAATTTTCTTATCTGTAAAATGGTGATAATAATAATAAAGCATACTTCCCAGGTTTGTTGTGAGGTTCAAATGAGATATGTATAAAATGCTGTGCAAACCTTTTTTTTTAACTTCTTGAATAAAATTGAATCAATTATTTTTTCAGTTGTCATAGAAAAATTGCAAGGTGAGTTTTGCATAGGACATTGACTGAAAGATAAATTTGATAATCCCAGTTTCTGGTATGTTCCCCTTCCTCATCTTCGAATTTTAGCATCCTGGGCTTTCTTCAAGAATCAAGCTCAAAGCTTTTTTCTGCTATAGTTCTTATCCAGTCTTCCCTGCTGTTCTGCTCCAAGGATGATCAACCATTAAATCTGTATGTATTTGATTTGTGCCTGATTATTTATACATCTCCATTCCCCCATAACCTCTTGAGGTCAATATTTGTTTTTAATTTGCTTTCTAACTCCAGCCTTCAGTAGTTTAACAACCACATGTGTTGTTGGTGATCAGTCATGTCTGACACTCTGTGACCTTGTTTGAAGTTTTATTGGCAAAGATACTGTAATGATTTGAAATTTCCCTCTCCAGCTCATTTTACAGATGAGGAAACTGAGGCAAACAGGCTTAAGTGACTTGCAAGGGTCATACAACTGGGAAGTGGCTGAGACCTTATTATCGTAATCTTTTCAGTAACATCTGACTTTTTGAGGCTTTCTAGACAAAGATGCTGGAGTGGTTTGACCACTTCCTTCTCCAGTTCATTTTACAAATGAGAAAACTGAGGGAAACAGGGTTAAGTGATTTGCCAAGTTCACACAGCTAGTGTCGAGACCAGATCTGAACTCATGAAGATGAAACTTCTTGATTCTAAGCCCAGATCTGAATTCAAGTTTTCCTGAGCAAGGCCTGGCCTTCTATCCACTGTGCCATCTAGCTGCCTCTTTCCACATTTAGTAAGCGTTCAATAAATATCATTAGATGACTACTTAATCAAGGACTTATGACACAGAAGAAGCTATTACATTGTGATGTAACAGAAATAGGGGTAGATTTGGCTATCAAATGATGATGATTATGATGATGATGATGATGATAACAATAATAGTTATATAGCAAGGCACTTTATATATTTCTCCTCCTTTCTTAGCTAGTTGCACAACTTTGGACGTTTATGAATTATCTGTCTTTTCCATCATGCCCAGCATCAATGAACTATTCTTATCTTCCTCTCCCCCCTCCCCTTTACAGCTTTTTTTTTTTATATTTTGTCTTTCCCCATCAAATTGCAAACTCCTTGAGATCAAGGACTATCTTTTTTTTTAAATTTGTTTCTCCAGTGTTTAGCACAATGCCTGCATACAGTAAGCACTTAATAAATGTTTATAGAGTGATTGATTGATTGACAGATATGTTATCTCCTTTGATTCAAAAATATAAATTTGTATCCCTGATACTTGCTATCTTATGGTTTGTGATAAGTCTTGCCATCTCTTCAAGCCTCATTTTCCTCACCTATAAATTGGAGACGTTAAATTAAATAATCTGTAAGTGCCTTTTCATTATCTCTGATGTGCCTTGAATCTAAGAGCTGCAGAATCATGTCTGTGTATTTCTTCTTTTTAACAAATGATCTTAAATAACATTAATTATAAAATATGGGACAAGACAATTTATTTTTAAAAAGAAAAAATATGCTATGAAAAAAGCCATGTAAAGTGCTTTGATAATATTTGACAATAAAAATATAATTATAATTTTATAATCAAAAGAGAATTCCTTTTAAATAGTTTATACATTATAACTAGTAAAATTCTCCTACATTATATGTATGTATGTATAATTTTTTTCAATGTATTTTTCTCTAGATTGGAATAACATACTGCCTTGAAAAACCATCAATCTTGAAATACTATATGAATGCACTTTTGCATATCTTTCTGTGTATATTTCAAAACTTCATGATTTCATCCCTGAGGATACTTTTACCAGGACAGATCATAACCCATCTATGGCTTAGTAAACAGTAAAATGACACACTCATAGAATTTCAAAGTTAGAAGGAATATCTGAGATCACTCAGTCCAACAAAAATGCTGTCCTGAAAAGTAATCACTGCTTACCTTTCTAAGTGTTCACTTAACATCCATTTGTAAGAGAGAGGCTATTGATGTAAAAAGGAGATCCCCATGTAATATGGTCTATCCCTCTTCTGTAACATAGAAGTGTCATTGTATGATTTGAGAAAGACAGAAAAACATCCTCAGCCTTTTCCCTTCTCAGCACCCCTCTCCCTACTTATCCAGGAGAAATTTGTTCTTGTCAGGAGGAAAGCAGGAGTTTGGAACTGGAGACTATAACTGTGGTCTTCTCAAATAGAGAAAGTATTAGGCTAGAAGCATATCTATTTACTCTCTTAAATATTATTGTTCACTCATTTCAATCATGTCCAACTCTTCTTTGACCCTAGTTGGGGTTTTCTGGGCAAAGATATTAGAGTAGTTTGCCATGTCTTCTCCAGCTCTTCTTACAAAAAAAGAAATTGAGGGAAACAGAATTAAATGACTTATTCAGGGTCACAAGCTAGGAGACACTGAGACTGGATTTGAACTCAGGAAGATCAGTTTTCCTGACTCCAGACCTGATGCTTTATCTACTTTGTCCCTACATATTCTTAATCTAGGGAATATATCAGCTAACTTCTGATAGCTTTGTCATTCGAGAGGAAAAGCTTTCTATCCAAGGCTTTACCCCTTTACCAATTACCAATTATAAAATGAATACATGAGTAAGTAGCAAAGAAAACCATTTATCTAAATTGGTAGCAAAATAAAAATCAGAGAAGGTATACAGAGGAGAATATATACTAGACCAAAGCTTCTTAAACATTTCCCATTCATGATGCCTTTAAACCTAAGAATATTTTTATGTGACCCTGGGTATATAGGTATATAAAATAGGTACATAAATCAAACATTCACTGACAATAATAAGCCATAAAGAAATTTATTTTAAAACAATTCTTTGGTTATATGTAATTTTATCACTTTATTAAAGATGAAAGCAATTTTTTATATTAATGAAATGGATGTACTTGTTTATTTTTACATAAAGAACCAAATTTTGCTGGAATATTTGATGCCTTTTGCAATTGCCAAATTTTTCAAGACTTCCGCAATCAGTCTTGATCCATAATTTAAGAAGCCTCATTTTACTCAATACAAAATGAAGGAGCTCTCTTATTGAGAATAAGACAACTTGGCTCAGCTAAGAGAAAAAGTTCTACAGCTCAGCCAAGGGGAACTCCCCAAAATTTGTACTGCAGCTAACTAAAATAGGGACATGATAGAGACTGTCAGGGTTTCTCGTATCGTCCCAGAGTGTTTTCCTTCAGCAGCCAAACATGGGTTTGGCCTCTTTCATCTTCCTTTTTGAAGCTAGAAGACAGAAGTGCTGGGTTCTTGGAGATTGGATGAGAACTGAAAATCTCTCCAGTTTTCACACTCTTGACAACTCTATTCCATTCCTCATGCAGGGCAGAGGCTTTATCTCCATCAATGAGGAGAGAGTCCCACACGGAGGAACTTTGGGACAGGGGTTACACTCTTAATGATACATTTTATAATCTTGTTAAAAATCAGTTATTTTTTAAATTGAATTGTAAGATCCTATATGAGCCAACAGGGTGCAGACCCTATTCTTTTCTGAAAACCATTTGTTTATATTCTTCTAGTTTTATAACACCTCTTCTGTTTTTTACAGTCACTAATAGTGATTCAATGATCACATCTACTTATTCTACTATTGGATAGCTTATCTGATTTTTTTAATTCACTGAAGGTACTTGGGTATTGTCCTATTATCTCCTCACCTGTGTTCTAAGTCATTTTTCATCATATTACTTCTATTCTTCCAAGTCCAATGATAGCTCTCTTTAGAAATTGAAAAGTTCTTTCTCTCTTTTATCACATTCATCCTGAACTGTGATCCTATTCCTTCTCTGTTTTCCTCTTGCTCACAGATAAGCAAGAACTCTGCTCTTTTCATTCAAGAATTCAAGAACTACTATTTTTTCTAGTTAGAAACAAAAGTTAAGCTAGCTGGTACCCAAATCTTTAGGGACAAATCTCATTGATCTCACCATGTCCATATGCAGAGCCTTTCTACATTGCTAAGACCTGCTAAAACTTGGGATTCTAATGTCATAGCTTTCAAGACTCCATGGTTATGTCCAAACTTCAATAATGGATCAGATTGGATTTAGTGAACGTTTTAAACACATTTAGGGTCATCCAGGTGGCACAATGGATAGAGCACTGGGCCTAGAGTCAAGAAGATCTGATTTCAAATCCTAGCCCAGATATTTGCTAACCATGTGACCCTATGCAAGTCATTTCACCTCTATCTTTCCTTAGACCTTACAAAGAACTTCACTAAGAAGGCATCATGGTAGATCAGTTTCAGAATTAGAAGAGATCCAGATTAAGATTCTGCTTCTGACATTTAATATACTGTGACTATGGGCAAGCTACTCAGTTTCTTTGAACCTCAGTTGCCTCATCTATAATATGGAGATAATAATATTTGCATTTTCTCCTTCATAACTGACATGAGTAAAATAAATAATTTTCGCAATATAAATCTTAAAGTACTTTATTAAGGTCATCTTTTACCACTATTTAGAAGTGTCTCTCTAAGGCACTTGTCATATCTATTTTGTATTATTATTTCATTATTATTGCAAATTAAAATAGTAGCTAGCATTTATGTGGCACTTTGCAAAGCACTATACCAATATCATCTCATTTTGTCCTCACGAGCTATTAATAAATGCTTGTTCACTTACTGACTTAAAATCAAAAGAATTCTGAGCTTCTTACCTCATACCCATCAATTTGACAATGACAAAAGATTAGTCATAATCAAACAGTTAACCTTTTTGAAGCACTTACTGTAAAGTGCTTTACAATTGTTAGCTCATTTGATGGTCACAATAATCCTGGCAGGTAAGTAATGTTATATAATTCCTCTTTTACATTTGAGGAAACTGAGCCTCATAAAAGCTAAAGTCACAACAATTCATTGAGTTTCAGAAGCAGATTTGATTTTGAGTGTCCTGATTCCAAGCCTACTATATTATACTACCTCTTTAATAACATTCTTGGTAGGAGCAAGGGAAAAAAGAACCTTATCATCCATCTGAGAGAAAGAAAGCTATCAAACCATAATTACCTGCTTTAAGTTCTTTTTAAGTAGCATATGATTTGCTTGAAGAAACATCCTGAAGCAGGTAGAAAGTCAACTGTGGAGCTAGAAAAGTGTGGCTTCAAGTCATGTCCCTGGCCCAAGTGGCAACAACTGGGCAAGTCCCTCAGCACTCAAGCTCTCAGCTCTCCAGCTACTGTTACATGTCATGCTCTGTGCTAGGTGCTGAAGATACAAAGACAAAAGTGGATTCCTCCCTACCCATGAAGAGATCATAGTCTACTCAGGGAAAACAAGATGTACCAATAAAAACATATACAAAATGGATATGACACAGTTTGGGGGAAAGTATTAACAGCTGTAGGATCAGGAAAGATTCCATGTATAAGATCGGCTCTTGAGGGAAAGGGAAGGAAGGAAGGAAGGAAGGAAGGAAGGAAGGAAGGAAGGAAGGAAGGAAGGAAGGAAGGAAGGAAGGAAGGAAGGAAGGAAGAAAAGAAGGAAAAAAGGAAGGAATATGAGGAGAGGAGAGGAGAGAGGTGGAAAGATGGAAAAATGGAAAGAAGGGGAAAAGGGAGGAAAGAAGGGAGAGAGGCAAGGAGGAAAAGAGGTGCTATGCTAAAATGCTGGCTACACAAATACATAAAAAATAAAGTTAGTTCCTTCTTTCAAGTAACTTATATTTCAAGGCGGGGAGGACAACATAAAAAAGGGGAGCTAAAGGGGATTTGAGGGATGAAGGCACCTGGTAGTTTAGAAGGAAATGAACAGAGCTGGAAGGGGTATGACAAAGGCAGACCAGCCTAGTATCTTTCACAAAATGGATATTCCAGAAAGACTTAACCAATAGAAGCAGAGAGCAGACTTTGTAGAGAGATAGATGTTCCATTGATGGAACAGGGTGGAGGTGCTGAGAAAAGTTCCAAAATGAGACAATAGTAGAAGTGTGATTTTTAAGTTTAAAAGGTCAAGAATAGGGCCAAGAGAGAAACTGAGCTGAGCCCTGAAGGAAAAGACAAGCAAACGCTGAGGAAGAAATGTTTTGTAGGTATGTGAGACACAGAGCAGTAGCCTATCTGCACTGTGAGATCCTTAACAGATAGTCACTGTACCAATGAAATCACAGGTCTGAACCCCTCCCCCACTCCCAAAAATACTTCAATTGATAGTTTTCCTTAATAGCTAAAATTGAATGTCTGATCATCAAAATCCATATTGGGGTAGAGTAATCACCTTCTTAATTAGATTTCCTTTTAACTAAATTATCCAACTTATTTTTATTCATATCCATGAATAGAATGATGTTTAGAAACTAACTTGTTATTAAAAATCTGTTATGTAGTATTATCAAATTTCATAATTCATTAGAAGATAATTAATGTCAATTAATTCTGAATTTCCAGTTACCAGATATATAATTCTAATCACTATTTTCATCACAAATAATCCAATTCTACTTCTCAGCTGGCTAACAGTTTTTAAGAGAATCATTTTTTAATCATGTAAAGCATATTTCTGTATTAGCTATGCTGTGAAAGAAAAAAAGACCAAAAGGAAAAAAAAACATGAAAAATAAGAGTGAAAATAGTATGCTTCAATCTACATTCAAATTATCAGTTCTACCTCTGGATGTGGGTAACATTTTTCATCATGGGTCCTTTGGAATTGTCTTCAATCATTGTACTGCTATTTATTGTCCTGATGACCACAGGCAAGCTTCTCGCCTCAATTTCCTAATCTTTCAAATAAAAGGGATAGAAGCAGTATTGGAGAGTGAAAATGGTTCTGGATTTGAAGGATGCAGACTGATTCAAATCCTGGCTCTGCCCCTTATTTTCTAAACAGGCTTGGAAAAGGCACTAAACTTGGGAAAATTTTAATTTTTTCATCTTTTAAATGAAAACTCTAAATCTAAGATGCTATAATTCTTCCAAAGGCAGGTAGGTAGATAGAGTACCAGTCCTAGAGTCACAAAGAATCATCTTTCTGAGTTCAAATCCAGTCGCAAACACTTCTTAGCTGTGTGACCCTAGACAAATCACTTTATCCTGATTGCCTCAGTTTTCTCATCTGTAAAATGAGCTGGAGAAGGAAATCCACTATCTTTGCCAAGAAAACCTCAAATAGCTTCATGAAGAGTAGGACACAACTGAACAACAGATAATCCTTTCATTTCTTAATCTCTGATTTCTTTTGCATTACCAATTTCAGAGAGATGTTAGAATAAAATAAGATAATTTACTATGTACAATGCATTGTAGACATAAGAGGCTATATAAACACCAGCTGTTATTTTTTGAAATTAAGGAATACAGCTTTCTTTGCAGGTACATATGTAGAAAAGATGTGTAGAAGCCAGTCCTATCTAGTCAGTCTTTCCTCACATTTCCTGAAGGAAAGACTACATGATTCAGAAGTCTGAGCTAATTTATATGTAAGCCTTTAGGGGATGGATTGTGTCTTCTTCCAGGCATATTGTCAGCATTCAACTAATTGGAAGTAAAAACTATGGAAAAAATATATCAGATGATTTAGCCTGTGGCCCTTGGCACTTTGGGGTCTCATCAGAATTCCTGAAATTGTGTTTGGTCTCTAGCCAAGAAAGAGTTGGAGATGAAAGAAGATACATAGGGAGAGAAATGAGAAGGAAAAAAAATAATACCTTGATTATACCTCAGAGGCATTTACATATAATTTACATAAATTGTGTAGTCAACTCCCAAATAGCTTAAATTAAAACTTTATCACTGCTACCATTAAAGTTGAAAATGGCTTCTCTTTCTTCTCATTACCCTGATCATAATTGACCTGTATTTGCTTTATCTGAAAAATATCACGAATGAACCTAAATGATGTCTGGTGACTTTATCCTTACAAGAGGACCGGCTGGGGAAAAAAGCAAAGAGTCCAAATTAAGTTCCAATAAACTTAAAGTCAAAATGGTATACATGAAAATGGTTACTTGCCATGGACAGAAGCAGCTACACCCAAAGAAAGAATACTGGGAAATGAATGTAAACTGTTTGCATTTTTCTTTTTCTTCCCAGGTTATTTCTTACCTTCCGAATCCAATTCTTCCTGTGCAACAAGAGAACTGTTAGGTTCTGCACACACATATTGTATCTAGGATATACGGTGACATATTCATCATGTATAGGACTGCTTGCCATCTCGGGGATGGGGTGAAGGGAGGGAGGGAAAAAGTTGGAACAGAAGTGAGTGCAAGGGATAATGTTGTAAAAAAAAAAATTACCCAGGCATGGGTTCTGTCAATAAAAAGTTATAATAAAAAAAAAATAAAAAAGGGTTACTTGCCTTATATAATCCACTTTCCTACAATTAGGGATTTTTAAGCAGCTAGTATTAAAAAAATTGCTATTTTACTTATTTATTTATTTTGCTGAGGCGATTGGGGTTAAGTGACTTGCCCAGGGTCCCACAGTTAGGAAGTGTTAAATGTCTGAGGTCAGATTTGAACACAGATCCTTTTGACTTTAGGGCTGGTACTCTATCCACTGTGTCATCTAGCTGCCCCCAGTTTCCTAATTCTTAAAATGGGAATAATAACAACTCTTATCTCCCAAGATGGTTGTGAGAAACAAATAAGACAATATATGTAAAATTATTTGCAAATCTTTAAGTGATATGTAAATGCTAGCTATCATCATTATAATGATCAGGATTATTATTTATATCAACACCATATAAACCATGGGTCTAACTTGTTCCAACATGTCACAGGGGCATAGATCAGGTCCACTGTGCCCCTTCCTGATTCTATCACTTTGGTATTACTGAGACTCGGATTTAGTTATAGAAAAATAGTAGTCTGGTCTTTTCCCCAATGAGCAACTTTTCAAATCATTTTCCAAAAACATTTGGCCTATTTTTGCAATGCTATTTCACTGTTAGTCACCCACACTTCCTTACAATAATCTCAATGCCATTTGGCCAAAAACATACAACACAGTTCATATACATGAACATACATATACCAATGTAACAGTCCTCAAGGGCCCTTTCCCAACTCTCAGTAACACTGGCAGGTTGGGTGCCCAGAGGGTATATTGTCCCTTACTCATCCCTTCTCTCCAATGAAATAAAAGAGAAAATTATTCCAACAAGGACAAATTATTCTCCTCATGTACGTTTTTGATAGTACAGTCTAAAATAATCCTGATAAGGGATTTCAATAAAAAAGAAAAGACATCTAAAAACAAGATGAGAGATAAATAAAGACAGATTTTAAAACAATTGTATGGAAGAACATCACAAATTGACATGTAAATGTGCTACAAACAAGGGTTTGAAAACTGAGATCCTAGAATTTGTATAGTTCAGAAGTTACTAGGGTGATAGTTTCATTGTGGGGTAAATAATGATTTTTTTAAAAATCATTCATTTCAAGGCTGAAAGGAAAATAGATACCCCCTCCTTAAAGGCTATCTCAAAAAAAGAAAATATAGGAACTCTCCGATGGGGTCTCTTTCAATAAGAAGTATACCTAGATAGATAGATACATGCATCTGTGTTTTTTGCCCCCTTCAATAAAATGTATGCTGATCTGTCTAGCAAAGTGTGAGCAGGATTTTTTTCACATCAGAGGAAAAAGACCAGTGGTGAAGACCATTCATTAACAGGAGGCAATATCCTGAAAAAGAGACAGAATAAAAACTATGGACTTAAATGCTTATCCACAAAAGTGAAAAGTATGAGTAGTAAATGAGATAAACCAGGAACCTTAACACAAGGAGTGAATCTTTCTTCATTTTATGGAATAGTAACAAAGTACTTATTTCACAAGTTTCCATCCTAGGCTCATCCTCCCTAATCCTTTTCCTCCCCACTCCAATACTCTCTAACCAGTCCCTTAATCTGGTTTAGCCCATCTGCCAAGAGGGTTTTGCCCAGGGTGATGGTATTGCATGTGTTACAGCTTCTGGAAGCCACCGGTGAGTTTTGGGTGAAGATGGACACCAAAGGTAGAATGGCAGCCCTGAATAGGGCTCCACAAGCCCTCACCCCAAAGATGCCAGTCCTTCCCGAACACCATCTCAGGCTGCATTAAGAGACAAAATTTTCAAAATAAGGAGGGTGGTGGCCCTGCTAAATTCTGCCCTGGTCAGATCCCATTTGTAGTATTAAGTTCAGATCTAGCTGCCAGACTTTAAAGTAAGGAAATTGATAATCTGCAGATGATCTAAAGGGAAGCAACCAAAATAATGAAATGACTCATAATCATGTTATCTGACTATCAGTTAAAGGAAATTAGAAATCCTTATTCTGGAAAAGAGAAGGCCTTGAGGGGACATAATGCCTGCCTTCAAGGGTTTGGAAAAGGAAATAGAATTGTTTCACTTAGCCCCAGAGGGCTGAATGAGGAGTCATGGGTGGTAGATTTAGGCATGATGTCAGGAAAACTTCCTCAGTGCTGGAGCTATCCCAAAGTGAAAAGTGTTGTTGGACAGGTTCTTCCTCATGGGAGATCTCCCAAAAATAGCTGGGGACCACTTATGGAGCTGGGGTTCTTACCTGGAGTCCATGAACTTGAGGTTTCAACATATATTTTGATAGTTTTGATTTCCTTTGTAATTCTATGTATAAAAATTTTTTTTTTTCCTGAGAAGTCATTAAACTTTACCAAGATCTTTTTTATCTCTCTTATCAAAGAATCTGTGAAGGGAAGAGGAAAGGGAAAAACCCAACCAAACAAATACTTATTAAGTTTTTGCTTTGCAGTAGGCTGGATAAGCTGGAGTAGGAAATGGTAAACTATTTCAGTATCTTTGCCCAAAAAACCCTCAACTGGGGGGGGTCACAAAGAGTTGGACCCTACTGAAATAGCTCAACAACAACATGTGCCTTAGCAATCTTCTAAGTACTTTACAAATCTTATCACTTTTTTTCTCACAACAATCCTGGGCAATAAGTGCTATTTTTTTCCCCATTTTGGATTTGAAGAAACTGAGGCAGACAAAGGTTAAGTTACTTGCTCATGCTCACACAGCTAGTAAGTGACTGAGTCCAGATTTGACAAACAGAAAAGAAGATATTGTTGGGTTTTCTTCATGCTTTGTTCTCTAAGGAGATCAATGATATCAGGAAGTTGATGTCTTTACTTGCAAGTGAATTGGAGTTAAGTGAGACAGAATTGTGAGAAATCATCAGCCTTCCTCTGGACATTGGTTGGAGTAAATGGGCTTCGAAATCCCCCCTAAATGTGAGCTGCTTTAACTCTGAATCTATGGACAGGAAACCAAAGGCGTAACCATGCTCCAAATCATACCATATGAAGATCAGTTGAAAGAAATGAGGATTGGGGAGGAAAAATATCTTTCTGGAACTATAGGGAGGATTATCATGGAATACATGTTACATTTGTTTTTCTTGGCTCCAGAGCATAGAACTAATAATAATGAGTAGAAAGTGCACATAGTACAAATAAGCAGCAATTAGAGCCCAAATTGGGAAATTAATTGTTGAAGTAGAGTGAAGGGGATAGAAACAAAAAATGTTAGGGAGATGGAATTAATAAAACTTGACAACTGCTTCATCCCTCTCTTGGCTGCACACCTGAATCCCCCAGATTTTGTCTAACATGCCTCAGAAACCTCTTCACTCTAGACACTGTCCCCACTCCTGGAAAGTAAACATTGGGGAAAAAACTTTCTGTTTCTACCATCTCTCCTTTGGATTGGCTGATTCCTCCCAGAATTTAACTTTTTAAAGTGGCCCAGACAACCACAGTTTCATTCCTCTCCAGGAGGCATTCCCTCAGACTTTCTCTATATACTCCCAAGCTGGCTACCTTTTTTTTCCTGCACACCCTCCCTCTCCCCATCCCACCCCCCCCAGTTTTTAGGTGTTATTTCCCCCCTGTAATAGTTCTCTAAATACAGGAGTTTTCTTTCTTTCATCTTGTATTTGTATTCCTGATGCTCAGCACAGTGCCTGGAAGATCATAAGTACTTAATAACTTCTCATTTACTTTACTTGACTTGGCTGGATATGGGATTTAAAGAAGATGGAAAACTTGAAAATGACTTCAAAGTAGTGAGCCTGATAGTTTATCCATCAGAATGTTGGAGGAAAGGTGGTTTAAAAGGAGAGAGGCTGAATTCCATTCCATTTTAATCATGTAGCTAGAAGTTTCAGCAAACAATATAATCCTAGGTCTTGATGATTATGATGGTGATGATAACTGTATTTTATATAACATCTTAAAGTTAGTAACAACTCTGTGAGACAGGTGCTATTATTACCCACATTTTCAGATGTGGAAACTGAGGAAGACAGGTTAAGTGATTATACAGGATTATACAGCTTGTAAGGCAAAATTCAAACTCAAGTCTTCCTAATTTCAAGGTTTGTCTTTATATGTAGATATAAAAACACAGAGATGATCATTGAATCCATTGGACCTTAAAGGATCATCAACAGGAAGACAGGAGAGACCGAAGAGCAGGGACGAGTTTAGGGGGACTCCCGTGGTTAATCTCCAGTAAAAGAGATTAAAAAAAATTAATCAGGAGGACTAGGAGAAAGAAGTGCCATGAAAGCTGAGGAAAGGGAAAATAGTGTGAATAACAAATCTCCTCAAGAAATCACATTCTTTGAATTTGTTCTTTATATTTCCATTGGTCTAGAACCAATCACCATTATTTTATCTAAACTATAACTTTGAATAATGTGAATTCAAATACATATGACCACTTCATGGGATTAATTACTCTTACTCATCAGGATCTAGTTATATCAAGGTGATGGTTAATAGTTTCAAAAGCTGCAGCAATGCCATCACATTTAATGTTTATGAGATTGTCAGAAACTTCTTGCCTAGCCTAGAGGGTTTTGTTTTAGTGGTAGGGTCAGAAATTTCTTTACCCTTTTCACTCGAAAATTGATTAATATATGATGAAGATGCATTGAGTCTAGAGAGCTTTTTCAAGGAGTTTGATTAGAATAAGAAGGAAAGACATAGGATAATAGAAATAGATGATAGAGAATAGATAATAGATAGATATTGAGGTCAGTCCCTCTTTTGACTGGGAAATAGACTTCCCTGACTCTCCCTGTTGTGTTTTACATAATTTTTTATAATTCAGTAAGGCCTTGCTTGTTACCTTATCTTCATATTGTTGTCAGTAACCTCTTGATTAATTAATCCAACAACACACAAGAGAAATTTATTGCAACATGGATCTTCTCCCACCACCACCAAAAAAAAAGAAAGAAAGAAAGAAAAAGAAAGAAAGAAAGAAAGAAAGAAAAAAAGAAAGAAAGAAAGAAAGAAAGAAAGAAAGAAAGAAAGAAGGAAGGAAGGAAGGAAGGAAGGAAGGAAGGAAGGAAGGAAGGAAGAAGGAAGGAAGGAAGAAGGAAGGAAGAAGGAAGGAAGAAAGAAAGAGAAAGAAAGAAAGAAAGAGAAAGAAAGAAAGAAAGAAAGAAAGAAAGAAAGAAAGAAAGAAAGAAAGAAAGAAAGAAAGAAAGAAAGAAAGAAAGAAAGAAAGGAAGGAAGGAAGGAAGGAAGAAGAAGGAAGGAAGGAAGAAGAAAGAAAGAAAGAAAGAAAGAAAGAAAGAAAGAAAGAAGAAAGAAAGAAAGAAAGAAAGAAAGAAAGAAAGAAAGAAAGAAAGAAAGAAAGAAACTCAAGAAAAATAAACTTTAAAAAGTATTGATGAGATCTAGGTTTCAGGATTCTCAGTCAGGGAACTAAATGATGAGATTAGATTCAGAGAACCAAAATGATAAGATTAAGGTTCCTGGTGGTCAGGGAGTTAAATGATGAGGTTAGTGACAAGTTTGGGGTTTAGGGAACCAAATGAAGAGGTTTGGCTCTCCTAAATCCCCTTGGGATTCCTGCAAGGTGGAGAGTTGTAGGAACTCCCTTCTGGAAGCTCAGAGGTCCTTCATAAAGGAATTTACAAACCCGAAAAGTTAGATTGATAAAAAGAAGCTTATTATTGGCATTGGGAAGTCAGCCTTTGTTATGCATGAATCAAAAAGCTGACTTTCTTAGTGGCAAGGTCTGGACAGAGAGATATAAAGTCTTGTTAGGGAACTAGGTGAGGGAGATAAAGAGAGGGTAACGCTGAAAGAGAATATTATTTTGGCGGGCTGAGGTTTTCTTGGCATAGCATAGCATGGCATGGTATGTTAGGTCCTTTGCAAGGACTGAGCTTAAAATTGCCATTTTTATAAGTAAATCTGAGACAGAAGTTTCAACCCAATGAGATTCCCTCAATGCTGTCACTGCCCCCAGGCCTAGATGAGATCACTTACTGGGAATGATTTTGAGCCAACAATAGGGGTCAATAAAAATCTAGATCTCCAGCTAAATGAGATTACTTCAACTAGTCCCACCAAGATAAACCACTTTATCTTGGTTCTTTGGGGTAGGTCTCACAGAGGGTTCAAGGAGAATTTCTCATTAAAGGAATTTTCAGAGAGTTTCTGGGATCCCCCTTCAGTTTCAGGCTCTCCTCTTCAGTATGTTTCAACATGTATTCAGAACCAATCAGTTCTTTCACTAGTTATAAATAGCATTTTTCATCATAAGTGCTCCAGAGTCATCTTAAATCATTGTATTGCTGAGAAAGGCAAAGTCATTCACAGATGATCATCTTACAATATTGCTATTACATTGGACACAGTACATTTCACTTTCCATGAGTTCATGGAAGTCTTTCCAGGTTTTTCTGAGAGCATTCACTCATCATTTCTTATAGAACAATCATATTCCATCATAACAACATATCATAATTTATTTAGTCATTCCCCAATTGATGGGCATTCTCTCAATTTCCAATTCTTTGCCCTGAGAAAAGAGTTTTTACAAATATTTCTTTTACATATAAGTTCTTTTTCTTTTAAAAAAAAATCTCTTTTGGGATACATGCCCAAAAGTATATTATTAGGTCAAAGGGCATGCATGACTTTATAGTCCTTTGGAGATGGTTCCAGATTGCTCTACAGAATGGTTGAATCAGTTCACAATTCTACCAAGAATGCATTAATGTCTCATTTTTCCCACATTCCCTTTAAAAATTTGTCATTTTCTCTTTCTGTACTATTAGCTAATCTAATAGGTATGAGGTAGTACTTCAGAATTGTTTTAATTTGCATTTCTCCAAAAAATAGTGAAAGTATTTTTCTTATATGACTATAAATAATTTGATTAGGTCATTTGAAAACTGTTGGAATCCTAGTGTTAACTCAATGGAATTGATACAATGCTTGTGTTCACACCTTTAGAGAGCTCAGATAAGCAAGAAGTATTTAAGTACTCATTGGAGTTCAAGGGTTGGGAGATTTCAGGGTTTAGTATGAGATATCCAAATTCACACCTCCCATAATCCCTCCTCCGGAGGAGTCAACCTTTGGGAGATCACACATATTGAAGCTCTTAGAGCTTCAACTGAGTTACTTTGGAATATTCCCAAGGGTCGGAGAGGAGCACTCTGGGAGGAAGCCTACAAGCCCTCTCTCAAGAGTCAAGAGAGATCCATTCCATTTTCCACCTTTTTGCTGGCTGGAGGCTGAAGGACAAACCTTTGGATTTGGAGACATTCGGAAGGAGCTCTTGGAACCAAGCAGAAAGATAGGCCTCTAAGAAAAACTAACCGGGCTATGTGGAGACAATAAAAGATCAGAACTTTTAGCACCTGGCTGCATTTGGGTGATTATTACTTTTAACTGAAACTAAGGCTACCTCCAGAAAACCTCCCCAAGAAACCTGCTCCCAAAGAGAACCATTATATTATTATAAAGAAGAAAAACACCACAGAAAACTGTTCATGTCTTTTAATCATTTATCAATTAGGGAATGGCTCTTTTTTTAAAAAATAAATTTGACTGTTTCTATATATTTGAGATATTTACTCCAAAATTCTTTTCACAATTACAATTGCTGACTGTATTTACCCCCATTTATTCTATTCTCTTTCTCTCCTTCCTGTCCCTCCTAAAAAGTGTTTTGCTTCTGATTACCTCCCCATATGACCTCCCATTTATCTTCCTTCTCCTTTCCCCCCTTTTCCTTTTTGTATTCCTTTCCCCCTTCTTGTATTCCCTTTCTCCTACTACTTTCTTGCAGGGTAAGATAGATTTTTATATCCATATTGAGTGTGTGTGTGTGTGTGTATGTGTGTGTGTGTGTGTATGTGTATAATTTCCTTTTTGAGCTAATTCTGATGAGAGTAAGATTTACTCACTCCCTTTCCCTTCCTCCTCCTTCCCTTCACTGTAAAAGCTTTTTCGTGAGTCTTTTATGACAGATAATTTATGCCATTCCACCTCTCCCTTTCCCTTTCTCCTAGTACATTCTATTCCTCCTTCATCCCTTAATTTTATTTTTTTAGATATTATCCCTTCATATTTAACTCATATTGATGTGAATGAATTAAAATTATGTAAAATCACAACAACCATATCCCCTTTGATCTGCAAAAACACCCAGACTCCAAATGCTTTCACATCCTTTTAGAGTGAGATAAGGAAAACTATTCAAAGACAAATAAAACTCCTATTGATCTTTTAAGAAATTACATTCTCAGAAAAAAATTCAGATTCCATTGAGAAATCCTAGACTTATCCATCAAATAGGTCTTTTCTTAAACAATTCTTTGCAGATTTCTCCATTGAGAATAGACCCACTAAGAGAATGCCTTTTGGTGTATAATAAATAAAATCTCCTACTTTTTGTCACAACTTCTGGGGTTAGCAAATTCTTTCTGAACCTGCCCTCTCAGAACAAAAGAAATCGCACTCATTCACACACTTTATCAATGTCAGTGTCCTCTATCTAAAAATATTCCTTCTAATTATCCACAAAAACATTTTAGTACATTCCATGTTTAATGTAATGAAAAAGAGAGAGAGAGAGATCAGTCTCTAAGCATACAAAATAACAGATAACAAATAGGCTTATATTTAGATCTGAGTTTTTGTACCTATATTTTTATAAATGTAAGTTCAGTGTCTTAGGGATTATGAAGAAGAAATTATGAAATGACAAACATTGGGAAAGACCTGATTTAGATAGTCAGTGTTAAAAAGTGGGTGAAGGCCAGAATTTCGTTTCAGAGGAGTTTGTGTTTTGAGTATGAGTTCTGACACTTGCCAGCTTGTGGATTCTAGACTAGTGCTTTAACTCTTTGAGCATCAACATCATTTGTAACACTGAAATTATTATATAGGAAGAGAAGAAGAAAAAATAAACATTTACATAGTGCCTACTATGTACCAGGTACTGCACTGAGCACTTTACAATTATTATCTTAATAAATTCCTCATAACAACCCTGGGAGATAGATGCTATTATTGTCCTTGTTTTCCATATGAGGAAACTAAAGTTAAATGATCTTCTAACAATCACATAGTTAAGCAGCTGAGGTCAGATTTGATCTCAGACCTTCTTGATTCCAAGACCAGTGTTCTGCCATCTCCATCACATGTACCACCATTGTACACATGCTGCAGTCTATCTTCACTCACCATACCTCTCTCTATTGCTCTTTGGGTCACCAATGATTCTGATCCTTCAGAGATTGTGATGGTCCATAATGCATGGCCATTCATAAAGAATGTTATTGCTTTTAAAAAAAATGATCTCTTCTTCTGGTCCAATCTTGTACACAATGCTTAGCATATAGTAGGTAATTAATAAATATATATTGGTTAATTCAATAT
The DNA here is from genome assembly GCF_016432865.1 of Antechinus flavipes. NCBI lineage: Eukaryota > Metazoa > Chordata > Mammalia > Dasyuromorphia > Dasyuridae > Antechinus > Antechinus flavipes. The sequence continues at coordinate 495,668,515 of NC_067398.1, read as the reverse complement.
ATCAATATACTAATTCAGGGATCTGCCCATATAACTACATGTTATATAGTTTGGATCCGTTGTCCATTTGTTTTTCCTATATATAAGGTTAGGCCAAACTTTTTTTCCCCCTGAGGCAATTGGGGTTAAGTGATTTGCCCAGGGTTACACAGTAGGAAGCATCTGAGATCAAATTTGAACTCAGGTCATTCTGACTTCAGGGCTGGTGCTCTATCCACTACACCACCTGGCTGCCCCAGGCCAAACTTTTTTGGGTGGATGTAGATCTCAGCTTCTATAGGAAGTCTTGGGGCTTGAACCAATCTGCCCATTGTCATCTACAAAGGGATAAAGCTGATGAATCTCATCTTCTTTACTGGGTCATCATCAGTAGTCTTAAATTTTGAATTGCTATTGTCCATGATCCTGAAGGAGAGGCAGATGACTTAATTCAATGACCCTCTTCAAGAACAAAAGATGAACAATAATCTGTGAGTAGCATTAACTGTCACTTTAAGTTAGGTAGTACTGCTATTTCTTTTCCTTCTCCTTCTCCTTTCTCTCCTCCTCCTCCTCCTCCTCCTCCTCTTCTTTCTCCTATTCCTCCTTCTACTTCTTTCTTTTCTTCTTTCACCACATCTAGTCTCTGTTCACATAGAGAGTCACACTCCTTTATGTAAGTGCTCTGTCCAAAGAAATATAATTTTTGCGACTTATATGTTGTAAAATATCTTGGATTATGGGGGCTAGTTTTTTTTTTCCCAATATCCTATTCATTCATTTTATCACTATTTCTACACACACACACACACACACACACACACACACACACACAAAGAAAACTGGGACATTGTCTTGCAGTTTTCATTTTTGATTTCTTGAAATATAGGTCTTAAAAAACAGGCTTTGAAATGACCATTGTGATTCAAATGGAGCTTATTTGACTATCCCTTTAAACCCAAATTACTCTGGCTTTCATTGAATGGCTAATAGTCTTAGTCTAAGCCTCTCTTACTCACTGTTTGGGTTTTGATGGCTCAAAGTGAGCATAAATAGCAATTGTTTTCTGTAATGTCCAGTAACTCTTGAAGGTCTTCCCCTCCTAGACTGATTATTTTGTGATGGCAGTCTAGGCCATCTTGTGTCTCAGTTCTTACCTCGCTCTTAATCGTTGGATGAGTATTGCCTCAGACAAACTAAGACCTGGGAAAAACTTTAATTTAAAAAGGCCAAGCTCATCCAATTGCATCCTGGACCATCACCCAATCCTCTTGACTTTTGTCTTGCAATAGAACTCAGATGGCTCTGGAGGAGAGAGTCAAGCTGGTGACTTTACACAGTTCTGCCTCACTTAAATCCAATTCATTTGCAAGCCAAGACATTACTTCCATGAGATCATTAGTCCTCTTTGAGAATGAGGTTCAAGCAACAACAATAACACCTTCTATGGGGAGCCACTGTTAAGGGTGAGCTTGCATAGAATTTTCTGATTGACAGGGGTAAAACATCCCTTGCCAAGAGCTATGGTATACTTACTAATATCAAAGCTGGATATCAACCTAGGGACCAACATTGATATTACACATTTAAGGAAGACTTGATTAAAAAAGGTAAGAGAAGGGACTTTTCTATACAGAGGTATAGAGTTATCTGTGGTCATGAGTGTGGAGTTTCATATCCTTACACTGTTTAAAAAAAAAACACAACAGAAAATTATCTACTTTATGTAAGGTGTTAAAGATAAATTAAGCGGATCCCATTAGAACCACTCTAGTGTGGAGTTCTTCCCTGATCCTGACATTCCTGTGGTAGGATGAAATGTTCAGTCCATTGGTGTGTGTCCTAAAGGGAATACTTAAGTTTATATGTATTCACCTATCACAACCAATATATCTGATGTGGGCACTTGATACCTCAGGAAGATGGTGTAGTAAAGACAGGGAATTACCTAAGTTCTTTCCAAACCTCTCCAAATATCTTTAAATAATGATTCCAAGAGCAGTTAGATGGCCTAATGGATAGAGCACTGGCTCTGAAGTCAAAAGGACCTGAATCCTGGGCAAGTCATTTAACCCCAATTGCCTCAGCAAAATAATAATAACAATGATGATGATGATGATGATGATGATGATGATGATGATGATGATGATGATGATTCTAAACAAATCCCAGCATGGCAGAACCCACAAAAAGATGGAGTGAAATAATTTTCCAGGCCAAGACAACTTAGAAGGTTGGCAGGAAAGATCTGTTTCACAGTGCATTGTAGGGGTGCCAATGTAAACAAGACCTCAGCAAACCAGGAGCAAGCCTCTGGTCAACTGAATCAGTGGCGGCAGCAGCAATTTCCAGACCCTCAGCTCAGTAAAGGGGTAATAAGGGGATCAGACAAGAGCTCAGAAGGAGATTTATAGGGGTCCCTTTGGCAACAATGGCAGGACCTTATTGCATTGCTTATACAAGGACCTAAGTTGTAGTTCTGCATCTTGGTCCCAGGACAAGGAGGAGCACTAGCACAACAGAGTTTGTGGCCCCAGGGAGAAGGGACCATGGTCACAGTTTCAGGGTTGAAAAGTGTGGAGTTGGTCACTCACAAATTCTTGTACAACACAGGAGAGTAGTAAACACATCTCTCCCTATCATATTACCTTGGAAAACCAAAAACATACAAGTCCTCGGAATCATCCCTGAAAATAACTACACACAAAAAAAACCCCTGAATCCTGGGATAGTGCCCCTTCCATTTGAGAAGCAGAGCCCTACTTTAGTGTAGAGTTAAAAGTCAAGAAATGGGTTGGAAAATGAGCAAACACCAGAACAAAATTCTAATCATAGAAAGTTACTATGGTGACAAAACATACACTCAGAAGAAGACAACAAAGTAAAAATTCCTGTATCCAAAGGCTCAAAGAAAAATATGAATTTGTCTCAGGCCATGGAAGAACTCAAAAAAGAATTTAAAAATCAAGTAAGAGAGGTAGAGGGGGAAATTAGAAAGAGAAATGAGAATGACACAAGAGAATTATTTTGAAAAAAAGAGTCAACAGCTAACTTACTTTTGTTGAAGTTGTATAGTGATTCAAGCATTCTGAAGAGCAATTTGGAACCATGCCCAAAGGGCTACAAAATAATGCATACCCTGTGACCAAGCAATACCACTACTAAGTCTGTATCCCAAAGAGATAAAAAATAAAAAAGGAAAAGGACGTGTTTACAAAAATATTTATAGCAATTCTTTTAATAGTGTCAATGAATTAGAAATTGAGGGGATATTCATCATTGAAGAATGACTGAACAAGTTGTTATTTATGATTGTGATGGAATACTAAGAAAAATGAGCAGGATGCCCTCAAAAAAACATGGAAAGACTTAGGTAAACTGAGATAAAGGGAAATGATCAGAACCAGGAGAACATTGTACACATAAAAGTAGTATTATATGGTGATCTACTCTGAATAACTTGGGTATTCTCAGCAATATAATGATTCACTACAATTCTGAAGAACTTAGGATGAAAGGTGCTGTCTGTCTCCAGAGAAGGAAATGGTAAAGCCTGAATGTAGTTCAAAGATACTTTTGCATGACTACACACATATAAACCTATGTCAAATTGCTTGCTTCTTCAATGGGGAAGAGAGGAGGAGATAGAGATAATTTGGAACTCAAAATTGGGGGGAGAAAGAATTCTAAATTTGTCTTTACATGTAAATGTTAAAAAAAAATAAAAGAAAAAAAAGGAAATATCTGAATGAGCATTTAGAAGAACTTGTTAAGGAAGAAATAATTGGAAATTTCCTTCCTGTATGAAAGTCCTTGCATCTATAAATGACTGCAAAACATGGTTTTCATTCATAAAGTGCCTAGTTTTCCAGGTTCTATGAGGATTAAAAATTTCCATGTCTGCAAGGTAATTCACAAAACCAAAACTGGTTTATCAAGCATAACCAGAAGTCATTTCTCTCACCCAGAATGGATATATAAATTTCTCCAGCTACACTAATGGTTTCTTTAAAAAAAAGGATCTCTCAGCTACTCTTAAAACCTAGCACCATGCTTTGCACAGAATAAGTACTCAACATACTAGGCAGGATTCAATGTACCAAGTCATAAGATTCAATACATTATCTTCAACACTTTATTTTGTTATTTTTGTTCAGTTGTTTTCAGTATTGACTGATTCTTCATGGCCTCATTTGGGCTTTTCTTGGCAAAAATACTGAAATGGAAATGCATTTCTTTCTCCACATGATTTTACAGCTGACAAAACTGAGGCAAACAGTTAAATGTCTTGGTCAGGGTCACACAGCTAGATTTGAACTCAGAAAGATGAGTCTTCCTCACTTCAGGCCCAGTACTCTATCCACTGTGCCACCTATTGCTCCAATACTTTATAAGCATAGCATATGTATTCAATTTGATTTCTGATACTCCATGACCCTGTCCCAAAGCTTCTAGAAACTAGGCTACAGGACTTTCAGTCTGCTTTTTGCCCTACATATAAAATTTCACCTGTTAAAATTACTCTGCTAGAAACTATATGGCAGGCATTTGGGGTATTTTGTTTATAAATCAGTGATCCAGCTAGAACATCAGTTCCATCAAAAAAGCAGAGGCTACCTGACTCTTTGCTTGACCTCATACTTTCCACTCTTTTCTTTTCCAGAATATCAGAGCCAGCACCTACATGACAGCCTCAAATAACACCGGCTATATGGGGCTTCAGAACTGTACAACCCCCCTTTACTCCCCCCCCCCACCTTTTCTATTTCTACTGGGCTCTTGGCAAGGAGCACCTCGGAGTCCTAGTGTTAAGGAATGCACTTTGAGCCTCTGCCGGCACGGGCATGTCACAGTGATGCTCCTAAAACAAACCAGAGCTTGACTTCATTTCAAGTCTTCACTTGCTTGCAGAGGAAGGCGTGCTGGCAGCTGTGGTCATCATTAGCCTTGTGGCAATGTTTTTTTTCCTTAAGTGTCTTCTGTCTCGAATGAAAGCTTAAAGCTCATTAAACAGGGAGGGACTTTGGATGATGTGCCAATATCAAACAGTGAAGTTTTTCTCTTGCAGCAAACCTTTGGGAGGTTTGGATTTCCAAATCCTTGTCCCCTGCCTCATATAATATTTTAATTTAGATAATGGAGAGCAAACAGGAGAGTCTCCATTCTTTCTCCTTTCTTCTTCACGATCTCCAGCCATCCCCCCTCAGATGTCATCTGACATTTCGAGACTCCAGTGTGTCTTCATTTTATTCCATTACGAGATTATGAGCTCCATGAGAGTAAGGATCCTGTCTTGTCTCCATGTATAGCCCTCCCAGCATTAAACATAGTATGCTCTGAACATATCAAATGCAAGTGTCTATTGAAGGTTAAATGGAAGATGTAAGGTCTTTAGTCACTTGGATTTGGAGAGGTTCCTTGATTGCCTGGGTGGAGTAAGCTATCTCCTCCAGGGTTCTGTAACCTTAGAGAATTTAGGTACCAACAACTACACATTTATCCAACACCAGCATTTTCTGATACAAGTACTTAACATATGATGGCACATTTAGAAGGATGAGATTTTTTTTTAAAGAAATTTGTGTCACTGCCTAATATGGGGAACAACCCCCCAAGTTGCTAATATAATTATGACACAAGAGTTTTTGTTCTTAAGATACATGGTTTTCCATTGTGAAGATTATCAGTTCCCAGATCCCCCCAAATCATTCACACCCTAAAAACTGGTTTACCAAGTCTAGACAGGGGTCACTTGCTTCATTTCCAAAAAACAGAAGCCTTTGGGGGAAGAAGCAGTAGCTGTTTAATAGGTGAACTCCAGCACCAAGCAACAGGTTGGGACAGGAAGCAAAAAATAGCAAATCTAGTTGAATTTGAAAAGGGGATAGAGAGAGGCAAAGCACATTTATCAGACTTGGAATTTAGCCAGGATAATGAGGAAAACACCAATTATACTTTGATTACATGAAGTGTCATATAAATATAATTTAACTGACTTTTTATCTCTTTTGGGAATTCTGAAGACCTGGAAAAAAGGATAAGACATGTCACTAGCTAACAAATTCCCATTGCTGTTGTTGTTATTTAATTTTTTTATTTAGTGTCTCATCCAAGCAAAAAGACTTCTTAATGTAACTGAATTTGTACTGAGGTGGAGTTGAAATCAGTATTTCCAGAAATGGAACCTATCTGGCACTTTAAACCAAACTGAGTGGCTCTCCTGAAAAGTAGATTGAAAGCCTTAGATTTCTCAGGGGAGCAGTGTTCAAAGAGACTGGTGTCAATAAAATGGAAGCTTTCCTCTGATAGATAGTCTAAGAAAGTTAAAGGATGGAACTTGACTGACCTGAAGGTGGGAGAATAAATCAAGTAACTTTCTATGATGATCTTTTCTATTACTTTGATTTTTGGAATCTGGACATTGGGCTTTCCTTCAGTTTTAATGCAGAGGTCTTGACCACAAGAAATGATGGAATGAATTGCATTATTTTGCTAAACCCTAAACTGAAGTGAATCCAAATAATAGGGTTTACTGAACCACAAACAAGTTAAAATTGTTTTAAATGCTTGTGTAAATAGTTGTTAAAACTGGTAACTAAATGTGCATTTTCCCCCACTAAAACCACTGGACTGCAATAAGTAAGAAGAAAAAAATATTCTCTGAAACGTACTAGTAGTTTGTTCGTTTTGAATCTATCAATCTAAACAAAAAAAATCTGATTCATTTATTATTGTTGTTATTTTGTTACTGCCTTAATTTTAATGAGTCTGTTGCCTTCAGGCTACTGGGCACCAAGTCAAAAACATTCATGTGCAAGAGTTCGATTAAAATCCTGCTCCAGCTCCACGCCTCATTTTTTAAAAAGCCAGAATATTTTCTCGACTGTAGTCAGATGCCCTAGAGAGTTCTTTTTTACTCTGGAAAAATAATGAAAAGAGGTTCTAGGGGATTCAGAGGGACAGGAATTCTAAAGATAAATATCTTAAAGAAAAATGAATGTATTAGAAAATAAGACCAACAGAGTCATGGGACATTCCTAACTACATATAATGTGTACTATAAATATATAATGTATACATATATAGTATGTATCTACTAATCTATGAATCTATCTAACTTTATCTCATTTATGCCATTGTTGTTCAATCATTTCTAATTCTTTGTGACCCCATTTGGGCTTTTCTTGGCACATATATTAGAGTGGTTTTCTATTTCCTTCTCCAGTTTCTTTTACAGATAAGAAAACTGAGGCAAACAGTGATTTGGTCAGGGTCACATAGCTAGTAAGTCTTTCAGGACAGATTTGAACTCAGGGAAGATGTCTTTCTGATCCCAGACCTAGCAACTCTATCCATTGTGTCAGCTTGCTGCCCTAATTATCAATATTATTATACCTATTTTATAGATGAGAAAACTGACACTTGGTGAAATTAAGTGAATTCCCTGAAAAGTATCTGAAACAAAATTCAGGATTTGAACCTGAGACAAAGTTCAGCACTTTTGCTATGACATCTTGAAGAGAGAAACTTGGATTCATGGAGTTAACATGTAGCAAAACTTTTCTGGCCATATACACATATCATACCAATGGTCCTGGTGTTAGTCATCTTTCTTCCACCTTGCTCTCTGTCCCACCTCCTGAGCCAGGAATAAAAGCTGACAAGAGGCACCTATCCAGAAAGACGCTATACAAGGAGTATTACTTGGGATGCTTTTTAATATTAGTGCTTTATAAGTGTCCACATCATTATTATTATTTAGGATTCTTGTTTTTAATCCCACTTCCATTTTATTGGAGAGTTCATCCCATTCCCATTCATAGTAATGATTACCAATTATTTCTCTCTATCCTATTTTCTCCCCTGTATATAATTTTTTTTCTTTCCACCCTGTCCCTCCTTAGTAGTGTTTTGTTTTTGACCAATCCTGCCCTCAACCTACCCTCCTTTCTATCAACCCTCCTCTCTTCTCTTACCTTAGTATTTCTCTTAGTGTTTCTTCCCTCCCTTCTATCTAACCCCTCCCTTTTTTATCCCTTTCTTCTCCTACTTTCCTATATGGTAAGATAAATTTCTATACTCAACTGAGTTAATGTTATTATTACCTCTGAGCCAAACCTGATGAAATTAAGCTTCAGACAATGCTCATCCCTTGCCTCCCTTCTTTCTCTTTATTATAATAGGTCTTCTGTGACTCTTTATGTCATCTAATTTATCCCATTTAACCTCCCCTTTCCTCTTTTCCCAGTACAATCCTTTTTTTTTTCAATCTCTTAATATTTTTTTATATAGAGAGTCAATTTATACCCACACTCTCTCTCTACATATGCTTTCTCTAATTGCCTAATAAAAGATACAGTTCTCAAGAGTTACAAGTATCATTTTCCCATCTGAGGATGCAAACAATTTAATTTTTTAAAAATTTTCTTTCCTGTTTATCTTTCTACATTTCTCTTGAGTCCAGTGTTTATAGATCAAATTTTCTGATTTTCTGGTCTTTTCAATAGAAATGATTGAAAATCCCTTAGTTCATTGAAGAGCCACCTCCTCCCCTGAAAGATGATGCTCAATCTCACTGGGTAGTAAATTCTTGGTTGTAATCCCAGGTCCTTTGTCTTCCAGAATATGGTATTCCAGATCTTCTGATTCTTTATTGTAGAAGCTGCCAAATCCTGGGTAATCCCAAGTGTGGCTCCTAGAAACTTAAATTGTTTTTTTCTGGCAGCCTGCAGTATTTTTTTTCCTTGAAATTATAGTTCTGGAGTTTGGCAACAATGTTTCTGGAGGTTTTCCTTGTGGGATCTCTTTCCTTAGGTAATGAATTCTTTCAATGACTATTTTGCCCTCTGGTTCTAGTATACCAAGGCAGTTTTCCTTGATGATCTCTTGAAGAGTGGTATCCAGGCTTTTTTTTTGTATGGCCTTCAGGTGAACCAATAATTTTTAAATTATCTTATCATAAATAAAATCTATTTTCCAGATCAACTGTTTTTCCATTGAGGCATTTTCTTCCATTTTTTTCCCATTCTTTTTAGTTTGTTTGACTGATTCTTGATGTCTCATAGAGTCATTAGCTTTTATTTGCCTGGTTCTAGTTTTAGGTATGATTTTCTTCAGTTAGCTTTTGTATCTCTTTTTCCATTTGATTAATTCTACTTTTAAAAGTATTGTTTTCTTCAGCTGATTTTTTGGGGGGGTTACATTTAGTCAATTGTATTTTGGGGGGAATTATTTTCTTTAATCAATTTTTGCCCTTCCTTTTCCAAGTATTAACTCTGTCTTGCACACATCTTATTTCTTTCCCCAATTTTCTTCTACCTCTCTTATTTGAGTTTTTAAAATCCTTTATGATCACTTCTAAGAAAGCGCTTGGGCTTGAGATCAATTAATTCCTCAATACGATTTGAGTTGGACCGAGAACCCCTTTCACCCCTTTACTGACCTTTTTTAAAGTCCTTCCAATCTTGAGCTGGAGAATAATTTCATCCTGTCTTTATAGGCTCTGTCATTCCAGACTCTGTTCAGAGGCTTTATTTCATATGGTTTTCAAGAGAAACGAAAAGCTCAAGCAGCTTCCTGGTTTCATTCTACCATCTTGACTGGTGTCTCCAGTTTCTCAAGTGTCCATATTATTAATGCCTAAAAAATTACATGTTAAAGGTCCTAAATCTTTTGTGGATACAACACATAAGAGGGACGATTTTAAAATTCTACAACAGGACACATGAATTATTTGTCCCACATCTGTTCACACAAATGTATGGAGATGATCTTATATATCCTTTGAAAGAGGGTAGGATAGAATTCAAGCAGTTAGCTATGTTTCAAAATCTTTAAATTATATAATTGTGAAGTGCTGCTTTGGTCATGTCTAATGGAGGAATCTTAAAGGCACTCTATATGCTAGACATGGCTGCCTGACATTCATGACTATTCCATTGGTCTCACAACTCAACTGTTTTGAATCTGCTATATTCTACCATAATATAGTCCACATCTCCATATTTTTCATAAAAAGAGCATGATTTTACCAAATAATTTGTTTAATTTTAGGAAAACCATACCTGGAATACTTTATGTTTAACAACTTAGTGATCCAGTTCCTCCTCCTCTCTCCCCCCCCCCCCAAAAAAAAAGGAAATAAGAATAACCTAGTATAACATACTATTGATAAAACCAGGCTGGTTTTTTGTGTGCATTATTATAATTTCTAAATGTTCCTTAGTAATACCTTAAAGAATTTTGCCAGAAACATAAGTAAAAGTTACTATTCTATAGTTTGCAAATTCAATTCTTTTCTGTTCTTTAAAAATGATAGCTAAATTTTAATCCCACTTCCAATAACCAATCAAAGATTAGTTCTTCAATAACATCTGCCAGGATCTTCTAGTATCTAAACTATGTGCATCTTTTCCTGATGACACCCAGGACAGATAGACAGGTTTTGTTTTTTTTTTTTTTAAGATATCTCAAGTCATCTTGGGCACCAACTCTCTACATTAGCAATTTTTGTTCTACCCTTTCCAGGTCAAAGATAATTCTTCCTGCAAAGAAAATGCATCCTATTCCTCCCAAGGAGGTAACTGGATTATGCTATGGATAAATTTCTGGATGTGGAGTTGGAGAGAGCCAAGTTCAAATCCAGTCTTGGACAGCTAGTAAGCAAGTCACTTAATTTCTATCTATTTCATTTTCCTCAAATGTCATAATGGGAATTAAAAAGTACCTACCTTCTAAGGTCCTTGTAAGAATCAAAAGAGATAATTGTAAAATGCTTAGCATAATGCATAGCACATAGTAGGTGCTTATTCTCTTTCCTTCTTTCTCTCCCTAAGCACACCAACTCATAGTCCTATCATTTCTTCCATCCTCCTTTTCCCCAATATAGCTTTTAAAATCTCACTCCTTTTTGTTATCATTAGCTTTCCTAACAGCATTTGTTCATTGTGATCTTTATGACTCCTAATGCTATTCCTACAATATAAATAATAATTTCCCACAGCATCTTGTTGCATTTCTGTCAATTATTTGCTTTTGCTTCCAACTTTTATACCTAACCTTTTAAAAATGTGGTTGATAATTTCCCTATACAATTATATCAATATCTTTAAACAAAATCTTTCTTATTGTTTACAGTCATTCCCATCTCTTCATGATCCCATTTTGTGTTTTCTTGACAAAAATACTGGAGTGGTTTACCATTTCCTTCTCCAGCTCATTTAACAGATGAGGAAATTGAGGCAAATAGGGTGAAGTAACTTATCCAGATAAGTCACTTATCTGGTAAGTATCTGAGACCAGATTTGAACTCAGGAAGATGAATCTTCCTGCCTCCAGACCTAGAATTCTATCCATTGTACATCTAAATCCCCAAACAAAAAATATTTCTCTTCAACAAAATTATTTTTCTTTGTGACTCCTTTTGTCAAGAATTTCATTCTTGAGAGATTTATATAACTTAACACTGACTTTCTCTCAAGAAATTTAATCCTTGAGACCTTATATCCCCTTCCTCTGAATACTTTTAAACATGTTTTTCCCCAAATCTAGGGTATGTGTGATTATGCTCAGCTTTCCACTCCCCTTTTATCACAAATTCTAAATTGGAATGGTCACTCTTCACCAGGCTTCCCAGTAGTTCTACCCTAATAAAAACCTCCTTCATGTTGGTAAGCTCTTTGAAAATTTGCAATATTAATTTCAATAGTTTCATAGGTTTTTTTTTAATTTGCAATGTTATAGTTATTATGTATTTGTTTTTTGGTTCCACTTTGCATCAGCTCATGTGAGTTTTTCCACACTTTTCTATATTCATCATATTTAATATCTCTTTCAGTTTGTTAATAATTCATATGTACTAGTTTGTTTAATCATTTCCCATTAATAAGAATATACTCTGCCTCCATTTCCTTACCACTATCAAGAGTACTGACATAAATATATTGGCATATATGGAGCCTTTCTTTTGTCATTAATATTCTTCAGACATATATCTATCAATTGAATTTCTAAGTCAAGGAGTCTGGGCATTTTAACCACTTTATTTACATAATTACAAATTATTTTCTACAGTCAATTAGTACAGCTATTCTGGAAAGTATTTGGAATTATACAAATAAAGTTGCTTAAATGCCTAGCTTATTGATTATTGATTATATAGATTAGATATGGTTTCTCTATTTAGATAAAGTTATCAATCATATAGATGAAATGTAAAATGCTAATACTACTTGCTGAATTGGGAACAAGATCCAATTTGCATAAGTAAAAGGTATGGCACTAGCTACCATATCAGAGAGAAGGAGATTTGACTCAGGATGGAGTAGCACCAGCAATCAGAAAGCAATACATTAGCTGAGCAGAGGCAAGTCAGGTAGACAGGTTTTAAAAGTAAGATCAGTTCTCAATGATTTAAAAAAAACATGCATGAAATAATGAAGCGCAAAATAAAAGGAACCAAGAAAACATTATATATAAACAATATTGTTTTAAGAACTACGTTGACCAAATAAGTTATTTTGGCTATTATAAATATCCAAACTAACTATGAAGTTCATACAAAGAAAGACTATCTGTATCCAGAGAAAGAAATGATAAATAGAAGTATGTGTAGAACAATTATATATATGTATATATACATATATGTATGTGTATATATATATATATATATATATATAGAGAGAGAGAGAGAGAGAGAGAGAAAATAGATAGATAGATAGAGAGATAGATAGATAGATATTTGTGTCTAATGTTAGCCTTCTCCAGGCAGGGTGAGAAGGTGAAGGGGAAAAAAAGACATTTATTGTTGCATTTTAGAAAGAAATATAGCAAGTTGTGAAGAGGGGAGAAGTAAGAGGAGTTTTGAAAATTTATCTGAGTGGATAAGAATTGTCCAGCAAATAGTAAAATTTTTTGTCCAGTAAAACCATAGAGTAGGGAGAAGCCTGTCTAGAGTAGACCCTAAATTTGAACTTTGAAGATAAAATTTTACTTCGAAGATAAAAGGCAGCAAGGAAAAAAAGAGTTTTATTTGAATAGAACAAAAAATAGAACTAAAAAGTTAAATAAGGCGTAGCATCACCTTTAAAAGCCTGAATTTTATATGAAACTAAGTTCATAGAATAAAATCATTATACAAGATGCCTATAATCTGCCTATTTGTAAAAATCCAGCATGAGACAAAATGATGTAGAGAAATGTATACTTATATTATATTTAATTTATACTTTAACATATTTAACATGTATTGGTCAACCTGCCATCTGGAGGAGGAGGGGGGGAAGGAGGGGGAAAATTGGAACAAAAGGTTTGGCAATTATCAATGCTGTAAAATTACCCATGCATATATCTTGTAAATAAAAAGCTATAATTTAAAAATAATAATAATGTAGAGGATTAAAAAGACAGCTTGGATTAGAAACATCTCTGTTTTAGTCCTAATACATACTAGCCTGGTGGCCATGACTCAGTCATTTAGTTTCTCTGTATCCTTAGATAACTCTCTTAAATTACAAAGGCATAGGGTACTGGGTGTAAGAGGATCTGGGTTCAAATTCTGATTCTGATAGGTCACTAATGGGTGATTCTGTGCAAGCCATCCTTCCTGGTTCTCAGTTTCCTTTTCTATCAAATAAGGGGTCTGAATTCCACGGCCTCTAAGGTGTATTCCAGCTCTAGTCCTAAATTTTAGTGATTAAATAATAGATTAGTTGCCCATTTGCATCAATGGAAGGAGCTTCTACATAAGTACTGATGAAATCACATGTCCAGATGAAAAAGAATTTATTAATTTCTTAGAATGTTCCAAGCTGTGTGCTTAGAAATAAGGATACAAATAAGAAAATGAAAAGTGCTTTCTTTAAAGGTACTTGCCTTCTCATGAAGAAGACAAGACATCTTAGACAGGAAGAGATATTTGGGGAATGTATAGGAATGATGAGCAAAGCTACAGTGATTAGTTTGTGACATCCTTTTCAGGATTGATAGAACTAATTGACTTGATTGTGGTTCCAGAACTGGAGCAAGGAAAGGAAGAAAAGTGTGGAGTAGGGATATTGTGGCAAGATGATCAGGAAACAAAAGGAAAGATACCTGGAGCCAAGGCTAGATATCAGTAGTTAAAGTGAGACAGGCAGAACAATGGGATGCCCTTGGGTCAGAGTTCCATGGCAGAAATGATAAAAGGATTACTCCAGGGAATAGTTTGTGACCTAGTAGGTAAAATTATTGGCAAAAAGATGGCTGGGAAATGACATCTCTGTCTATTTGGCAAATTGAGATAGAGAGGGAGAGGGAAAGGAAAAAGGAAAGAGAGGGGAAGAAAAAGAAACAGAAACAGAAACACAGAGAAAAACATGGAGGGAGGTGGAAAGAAGAGGGGAAGAGAGAGAGAAAAAAGAGAGGGAGAAAGATAGAATAAGGGGAAAGAAAGACAGGAAGAATGAATGAGAAAAACAGTGAGAGAGAAAGAAAGACACAGAGACAAAGACAGAGGGTGAGGGAAGGAGAGAAGAGAGGGAGGGACGGATGGAGAGGGGAAGAAAGAGAGAAAAGGAAAGAGGAAGAGAAATAGAGAGAAAGCAAATGAGAATGAAAAAGACAGGAAAGAGAATGAGAGAGGAGAGGGTGAGAGAGAGAGAGAGATCAATCTATCTATCTTTGGATACAGGTTATATGTGTAAATATGTGAGTTATAGTGTTTATGTACATGTATAAATAAGTCGTGTGTGTGTGTGTGTGTATGTGTGTAATATGACATCCTTTCCAGGATTGATAGAACTAATTGATTTGATTGTGACTCAAGAACTGGGGCAGGGAAGGGAAAAAGAGAGACCCAGAGACAGAGATAGAAGGAGAAAGAGGAGAGGAAGAGGGGAAGAGAGCATTAAAGGGAGAAAAAAAGGGAGGGAGAAGAAAGTAGAGAGAGTGAGGGGAAAGAAAGGCAGCTTGTACTGAGTTGCATATATGCATATATCAGACCTAGCTAGGTAGTGCAGTGGCTAAAAAGCTAGTTTTGGAGTCAAAAAGACTTCAGTTCAAATCCAGCTTCTGATGCTTATCCACTGTATGATTCTAGACAACCTACTTTACCTCTGTTTGCCTCAGTTTCCTCATCAATAAAAGGGGGATAATAAAATCACTTTTTCAAATCATTCATTTGTTGTTTTTTTCAATGAAATATTTGTTGAGCAATGAATTGATTCAGACCAATTGTTCAGTAATGAAGAGAGCCATCTACACCCCGAGAGAGGACTATGGGAACTGAGTGTGGACCACAACATAGCATTTTCATGCTTTCTTGTTGATGTTTGCTTACATTTTTGTTTTCCTTCTCAGGGTTTTTTTTTTTTTTCTCTTTCAAGATCCGATTTTTCTTGTGCAGCAAGATCACTGTGTGGATATGTATGCATATATTGGATTTAACATATATTTTAACATGTATTGGAAAACCTGATATCTAGGAATACTTACATGCATGTCTTTTGTAAATAAAAAGCTATAACAATGAATATATTTGTTGAGTAATTTATTCATTTATTTCATGACCACGGGAGAAGGAAGATGACATTTCCTGTAACTTTGTCAAGCCAAGTAACACATCAAATAGAGAACTGGAGTTTTGGAGCAAGGGCGAGTGGCAGAGCCAGAGCCTTCAGGGTCCCCTGCCAGACAAGATGACATTACTGTGCAGCAGAACACTGGCAGGAGAACAGCACCACAAGCATTCTGCCCACACTTCCCCAGCTTTCCAATGTTTCTGTTGCTGCAAGCCCTTACATTCCTTTAGCCTACAGCTGTCTTGGGCAGGCCAGATTGATGGCTGGATTTGCCTAGGCGTGAATCAATGCATCCTGAAATTTGCAGTGGAGGAGCTAGGTTTGAAAGGAGCTGATTGTACATCTTGTCCCACATCCCACTGGAGTTGTTCAGGGGACATATGGTGGTGACAGAGCCCATGGTGCACACTCCATTTGGCTAGATTGCTTGGAGTAATTTGGCAATGAAATCAGATTCATCAGCCTTCACACAAGAGGTCTTCTCAAGTCCTTCTTGAAGAAGGTGCCCTAGGGACTAAAACTGAAAGAATAACATTGTCAGAGTCACACTGGCATCAATTGTTTGGAATATCCACTTCCTTGGGGGAGTAGATGGGGTGACTAACAATCATATTTTTAACTACAGGTAATTTCCATTTCCAGAAAGCAGAAATCTGTTAGGAAAGCAATGCCTAAATCCTACTTATTTTCATTTCCTTCAACACTTCTGAAGTAACTGACTATATAGAAAGGGGAAGGTGTTTCTTTATGCTTTTTTGTTGCTGTTGTTTTGATGAGATTACCTGTGACTGAACTGAAAAGATTTCCTTATGTGAGCCCATTTTTCCTTTGGAAGAAAGCCTCAATATTAAAGTATAATAGCTTTGAGGTAGAGGTCTCCTGATGAAAATATCATTGCTTGGTCATAAAGATGATGATGACATGTTTGAAATGGTCAGCATTTATAAGAAACTTGAATCAATCAGTCAATTATTGAGCATTTATTAGACCTACTGTGTGCAAGGCACTATATATATATATATATATACTATATATATGTATATTCTATATATTTCAGAAAGCTGTATTATATACAGTAGGGGTATGGCAATTAGCAATTAAGGGTTTTGAGGAGAGATCTAGATAACATTTTCTGAAGGAAAGAAACTTTATTTTAGCTTTGAAGAAAGCTAGGGATTCCAAGAAGTGGCAATAAAGAGGGATTGGAAGATGGAGGTCAAAGAACTGTTGTAGAGTTGTCTTCAGTCATATCTGATTCTTTATAACCGCATTTTGGGTTTTCTTGGCTAAGATACTGGAGTGGTTTGCCTATTCCCTCTCCAACTCATTTTATAGATGAGAAAATAGAGTCAAACAGATTTAAGTGGCTTGTCCAGCCTTAATAATCACACCTTATCAATACCTTCTGCTACTCTTGATTGTAGGGCAGGGCATGAGCTCCAAATCTTCCATTTGGGGAGAAGGCACAGGACAGGCATCTATTTCCCACCTAGATGTACTTTTGATTTACCATCATACCCTTGCACCAGGTACCTTCTTTTTCCTACCCCCCACCTTCAGCTTCCTACTTGTATCCCCAGCACTTCGTACACTACTGGCACATGGTAGTCACTTAATATTTATTGACTGACTGATCTGATGGATCATCTGGAGTTGAGGACATAAATGTGTAATGTGGGACAGATAGAATTTGTGAAGATTTTTATCTACAGCCCAATACAAAAATGATATATTTGTTTTTCGGAATAGAACTCACAAAATGCTTGCAGCTCTTTTAAGCAACCTGATCATATCAGCATTTACTTAGTCAATCTTAATGAACAAGACTATGACAATGACATTGTCAAGGCAAAAGTTTCTATCACAATCCACCCTCCCCCCCCAAACTCTTTTTATTTTTTCATCTCACTGTCATTTATTAATCATTTCAGTATTATTTAACTCTTCCAGATCCCCCTTTTAGAGCTTTCTTGGCAGAAATAATAGAGTAATTTGCCATTTCCTTCTCCAGTTCATTTTATAGAAGAGGAAACTGAGGCAAAGTCATTTAACTATGACTTGCTCAGAGTCATACACCTAGTAAGTGTCTCAGGCTGAATTTGAACTAAGGAAGACTAGTCTTCTTGATTCCAGGCCTGGATCTCTATCCACTCAGCCACCTCAGGAATGAGCTTTTTATCTTGTTCCACTATTATATATCTTTGTCTCTAGTGCCTTAGTAGCAATGAAGAAAAAACATTATATTTACAATTGTGCCAGGCTAATTCTGATCCATTAAAAGCAGCTACCATCCAATACAAACCTTCATTACCACCCACATTCATTATTTCAACAGTCCTCTAACCAATAGGCAGCTCTAATCACAGAATCTCAGTATGAGGCTATCTAGTTCAATCCATACCTGAACAAAAACCACAATGAGAAACCCATCTCAATACCCAACCAATGGTTATCTAAGAAAAACTCCAGGAAGGGGAAATAATTCTCTCTTGAGGAGTCCCTTCCATTTTTGGATAACTCTAATTTATAGAATCTGAATAGGACTTCAGAAATCAGAGGTCATATAACCATTTCATTTTTCCAAAGTTAAACATTTCCAATTCCTTCAACCAGTATTCATGTGGAATGACTTCAAGGTCCTAGTAGCCTCTGGTTTCCTTTCTCTGGATGTTTTCCAGCTCTGATGCCCAGAATTTAAATATATATATATATGTATATATATATTCCAGATATTATTATACTTGGACAGACTACATCAGGATGATGATCTCCCTTATTCAAAATGCTATAATTCTCTAAATATAGCTACTATCACATTGCTGTTCTTGCCCTCCAAATCACAATTTTGCCTCAAACTGATCGTGTAGTCTACTACAGGGGCAGCTAGGTGGTGCAGAGGATAGAGCACTGAGCTTCAAATCAGGAAGACTCATTTTCATAACCTCAAATCCTCAAACACTTCCCAGCTGTGTGATCATGAACAAGTCACATAACCACATTTCTCTTAGTACCTATTGTACAAAATGAGCTAAAGAAGAAAATCCCAAATAGGCTCAGAAATTGTTGGATACAAATGAAAAACAACTAAATAAAAATGTATTTATTAAAGAACTCAGGTCTTTTTTTCAAATAAACTGTCATTTAGTCACACCTCCATCATCTTGTATTTTGTAAAGTTGATTTTTTTAAAACAAAGTACAAGACTACATTTTCCCCTATAAAATTTTATTTTACTACAGTATTCTACACTGACAAAAATCTATTTGCACTAGGCTTTCATCACAGTGGGTTGGCTATTCTATTCAGTTTTGTGTCATCTACAAACTTGATAGCCATGCCATGTAGTCCTTTATCCAAATCATTTATTAAAATATTAGACAACAGAAGGACCAGTACACATATTACTAGGATTATGCCACAATATTTTACGAAACTATTAGTGACTTTTCCTCATATCTTGCTTTTCAACCAGTTCTAAATGTATCCAACTTACATCATCATTTATAGTCCATGTCTCTTCATGGGAATAGTATGAAAAACTTTACCAATATTCAGATAAAATCTAAGTAAACTACATCTACAGAATTTGCTTTATATACTTGCCTAGTAACCTTATCAATAAAAAGAAAATGATCTTATTCTGGTGTGGCCTCTTCATGATGAAGCCATGTTACATCATTGTGGTCACTGTTCTGACAATTATAACTTTCTAACTTTCTAACCTTGCTCAATAACAAGGTTATTATATTATTATTATATATTATTACATATTGTTATTATATAATATTCAGATAGCATTTTAAGTCTTGAAAAGTGCTTTCAACATATTATCTCATTTTATTTTCATAACAATCCTCAGAAGTACTACTTTTTCCTATTTTACAAGTAAGGAATCTGAGATGGAGTTTGAATGATTTGCCCAGGGTCACACACCTAATTAAGTCTTTGAAGCAGGATTTTAACTCAGTTCTTCCTAATTCCAGATCCAGTACCTTGTCCACTATTCCACATACTCTAACAATACTATAGCCCACTTCTGTCAAAATCTTCTCTAAGAGAGAGAATAAATAGAGGAAAGTGACCTGGATGGTTAAGAGCTTTAAGTTTATTCATTCTGCACGTGTAACAGTTGAGAGACCTGGAAATATTTAGCCTAGAGAAAAAAATTGGAGAGGTAAGCAGGAGATGGTAAATCTTCATTTACTTGAAAGGTTGTCATATGAAAGAGGAACTAGTTTTGCAATTAGTTTTGTTCTGTTTTGCCCCTAGCAGCAGGTGGTAAAAGTTTCAAAGAGACAAATTTAGATTTGATGTAAGGAAAATCTTCTTATGAATTAAAATTTTTCAAAAATAAAATGGGCTACTTTAAAATCTGGTGATATTCGTTCAATGAATGTCTTCAAGCAGAAGCTTCATGATCACTAGTCAGTTTGTGGTGGTCTTTTTCAGGATATAGGTTGGACTACATGACTGATGATGTCCTTTTCTTTGATTCTTTTCCCTATCCCTTGTACATGGCTCTTGTGTTCCAATTTCCGTACTTTTCTGATGCCATTCCCTGAGCTTAGGATGCCTTCTCCTCCATTTTTCAAATATTACCTCTTCCACGATCCCATCAGTCACTAATGATATTGCTTTCCTCTGCCCTCCTATAACATTTTGCACCTCTCTTGTGGTCTCATCCTGTGTACTAAAACTCTTGTGCAATTACTGTAGATAGTATAGAAAACTTCCTCCACAAAATTCCTCTTCTAGTGCCTCATCATGTCACCATGGTGACCCTGGGTTTTCAATAGTTATGTCAAAAGAAAGCCAGCTCAGGCAAGTTCAACAAAATTGGGAAGGCTTTGAATTTGGTCTCAGGGAAAAACTATTGAGAGTCCATCTGGAACACTGGATAAAGTGTTAGTGTTGCATCAGGATATCTGCATCTTCCTGCATTTGGTTTCTATACCTGCATCTTCCTGCATTTGGTTTGCACACTTGCTCTAGGAGCTTGTGCAAATCTTTAACCTAGTTATTGTCTCAATTTCCTCATAAGTAAATGGAAGTAAGAATATTTTTACTCCCTATATGGGGTTATTGTGAAGAAAACACTTTGGTCTAGTGCCACAGTTCTTAACCTGAGATTTACAGAACACAGCAATTGATAGATGTTAGCGAATCCATCAAATTGGATGGGACCAGGGGATGGGGAAGGAGAAGATACCGATTTTATTTTCACTAACTACTGAATGAAATTTTGCTTTAAATGTAGGTAATGCACCACAATATAATTAGACCTCACTAGACTTGCATGACACAAAAAACCCAAAGAACCCCTGGCCTGATATTAGCTATCCAGCATGATATCCCTGCCATACTCAGATTTAGGGAGAACTCAGTTCAAAATCTAATTATGATGATAATTGTTATCCCTTCAAGTTCAAAAAGGACCAAAATGACATCGATATATTAGGATCAAGGTACAGTGTATCCAATTATGGGTGATCAGTTCAATAAGAGCTCAGAAGTCTCCCCCACAGGTCACTCAGAAATAGTCTATATGAATATTTGGGGTGGAGATGTCTCTAAATATATGCACCTCTTGTTTCTTTGGAACTACTGCAATTCTGCCTTTTTTTTTAACAGAGGATAGAGTCTTTTTTGATGTGGGCACACCATGCTGGGTGGTCTTATGCCAGTGTCTCCCATGTCTCACAGTTGATTCCAAAGTTCTTCAGTAAGAACTCAAATGATATTTACTGGCACGGTGACTCTAGGAAAAACACTGACTTGGTTCTCGAAATGAAAAAGTAAATTAGATAGCTTCTGAGGTCCCTCTCAATTTAAATCTATGATTCTACTATCCTTAAGGAACCTTATAAATGCCAATTATTATTATGTCTCTGCTCTCTGAGGACCAGTTTGGAGAATGATTAGGCACCAGGACAATATTTTGGTCACAGTGATTAGTGAAATTGACAAAATCACAAAATTCCCTTTGTCTTTTTAGAGACATCAAGAATCTCTACAAGTTATTTGTCATTTCCCTTGCCTCCTATTAGCAAGAATTTTTAATAATATTTATTTATTTTTCAATTAATAAGCATTTAATTTCTCTTTCACTACTCCCTGCCATCTCTATTGTAAAAAAAAAAAGAAAGAAAATGTTTTAACAAATTGCATCATCAAGCAAAACAAATTTACACATTAGCTATGTCTAAAAATGTGCCTCATTCTGTATTTTTAGTTTATTACCTTTCCATCAAAGGTGGAAAACATGCTTCATCAGTTATTGGGAACTATGGTCATTGCATTTATCAAAGTTCTTAAGTCTTTCAAAATTGTTTTAAAAATATTGTTATTGTATAAATTGCTATTCTGATGCTCTTTCCTTCACTTAGTATCAGTTCATGCAAGTTTACCCAGGTTTTTCTGGAAATGTTCTTTCCATAAATTTTTCCACAATAGTATTCCATTATATTTTAATTTGTTCAACCATGTCCCAATTATTGGTCATGCTTCTGAGGAAAAAAAAAAAGAGCTGTTATACATATTTTTGGTATGTATTAGTCTTTTTCCTCTTTTTAAAATTTCTTTGGAGGTATAGGTTTAATAATGGTAATGCTATATCAAAGGATATGTGACTTTGAAGCCATAATTCCAAATGAATCTCTAGCAAATGAGGTTCCTTTCTATTCTTCAGGCACAAAATGAGCACTATTCTTCCCAGAGTGAAAGTAGTAGAGTATCAAGAAAGGGAAATGTAAGTGAAGAATCACACTGCTCTTAGACCACAAAGATTTCCTTAACTTATTACTTTAAGGTATCATCTTTATCCTTTAACAGTGAGTTTTTACACTACTGGAGGAAGCACACCCTGAATGACATTCTCATTATGAAAACAAACAGAAAACATGAAGAAGATGCAGCTGGGGAAGGATGTTTCTCAGGTGTTCCCCTAATAGGTCAATAAGTGAGTTGTCCTGTTTCCTCCACCATAGTCAGTGTCCAGGGTAGTGGAGAACCTAGCTCTTGAGTCCAGGGAAAGTATCCAGACAGTAACTGTAAGGAGAAATAAGGTATGTAGAGATATAAGGACAATTAGCTAATGCTTTATATCCTTGTATCTTAAATGTTTCTAGCTTGTGTGCTTGTCCAGTTTTTTTCTTTTTTATTTGCTTCTATCAGATAAATAAATTAAGGCTTCTTCTCTTCTCTCTTCTCCTCCTGGGTCCCACATATAGGAAGCCCAGTTTCAGAGAAAATAAAAGAATATGGACAAGAGCAACAAAGTGATTGAAATAAATAGATCTTAATGGATAAATGGATTTCATCAAATAATTACATCTCAACAAGTGATAGTATTTCATCTTTTACATATTCTGATTTGTCTGTTTTTGTTCTCAAAATAGATTAAGCCTCAAACACGAGGAAGAATAAAATCTGTCTTTTAAGGAAATAAAGGGAAATATTGGGAGACTGGCAGCAACATAAAACAAAGTAGATGGATCTCATTAAAACATGGGGTTTAATCTTCTGCCTAGTGTTTTGAGCAATTGTGCCTTACCTGAGGCTTAAATTAAGCCTTGACCTTTATATGTGAATATAGAGTTTAGTGGCCAAAGAAGCAAATACATCTCTCTAGTATGATGAAACAAGATAAGCATATTGCGGATTCACATTTTCTTTAAGAAGTTTGCTCTAGCAATTAAGAACAAGGATAAGCAAATTAGATAATAAAAGGAGGCATTTTGTTTCAAGTGAGCATGGAAGACAAGGAGAATTTTCCAATTATTGTCAAAGAGCATTGCTGTTTGTTTTTTTCTACTGATATATAACACCTATACATGTTCAATGTTCACGCTAGCCTATTTATAGAGATATATGTGAAAGGATTGAAGAAATAATATCTACTTTCCAGATCATCAGGGAGAATGAAGTGTTCCATGAAAGAATGAAAGGAAAAAAACAAAGAAGAAAATGGATTTAAGTGAACAGAGCAGAATTCCCATCTGTCTAGAGATGGGAGGGCAAAATAAGGTAAGCCAGAAAAAGAAGAGAATTCAATCCACTGAAACTCTAGGGCTATAAAAAGCATAAAAATTTGTGGTATAAAAAATTATGGTGAAAAGAAATAATGGAAGAAACCTTACATCTTTGGAGGAAGCAGTTTATTGTTCTCCAAGGCATGATGAGGCAGATCCAAAAGTATTTTCAGGTGAAAGGTCATCCATTAATGGAGAAAGGAAAAAAAAAGATAAATGGCATCAGTTGTTGATTCATTGTTTAAGGATAGTAATGCAGCAAATTTTAAACAATTTATTAATCAACAAGCATTTATTAAATGTCTATTATGGTGTTATGCACTGGGAAGATAAAAACAAAAATGAAACAATTCCTGAGTTCAAAAATTAACAGTTTATCAAGAAAAACAGCATGTACAAATACACACACACACACCACATATAGACATATAGACACACCACATATGGACCAATCTGTAGTTAAGTCCATCAGAATGAGGAAAAATAGCCACAGGAGTCAGGTGGTGTCTAAGCAGCAACCTTGAAACGGATATGTTTAGACAGCTTCATTGAATCAATCCAAAATATAAATTAGTTAAAGAAAAGTTCTTAATCAGTTTGAGTAGAATAAAGTGCTTTGATCCCTGGACAAAAATGAATGATACCATATAGAAATCATATTGTAATTGGGGAAACCCTGGAAAATGCTCCTGGACCAGTATATAGAGTCACTCTGAAGGAGTATAGTTGAATGCCAGGGAAAACTAGTAGTAGAACTCTAGCCAAGTCCCTAAATGGGAATTGCCTGGCTCTGTGTCTCTGTGTCTATCTGTTTGTCACCTGTCTGTATGTATTTCTCTTTTTGTTCGCTTATATCTATTTTTGTCTCTATCTCTCTCTCTTTTTCTCTGTCCCTTTCTTTCTCTGGTTTCCTCTCCTTTATTCATCTCTGATGCTATCTGTCTCTGTCTCTACCTTTACTTATTTGACCCATCCCATGCCAGATGATCATTCCACACCAGGAGTCCTAATAGTGACCAGTCTGTAGTTAAGTCCACCAGAACGAGGAACAATAGCCACAGGAATCAGGCAGTGTGTAAGCAGATATGTTTAGACAGGGACATTGCATAATCTGGAGAGATTATATGTGAATAAAAATAAGGAGAGAATGTCAGAAGTCATAGAGAAATAGTTTAGCATGGCAGCGTTCACTGATTGATTCTAGCAGATAACCTAACCTAACAGATGACTTGTCAGGAAAGTGACAAGGGAATTGTTGTTCCCTTTTGATGATAATAAAGTCTCTATTAAGGGACTAGATTTCCAATAACCAGGAATTGTGAGTTATCATACTTTTGCCACCTGAATTCTCTACATATGTCTCATTATTGATATGGTTTTGTGGAAGAATATAACCTCAGACTTTGTGAAGGGAAGGGAAATGGTTTGGTAACTATACCTTCTCAGTAATGGGGGCTCTTAAGCAACAGTGTGAGAAGTCACAATCTCTCAGAACTCTGAAAGAAGATGTGTTAGTTCTAAGGAACCCAATCCATGAGTGAAAAATGAGAAACTGTTCCAGAGGGGGTACTACATGAAATAAATACAAATAGAGAGAGGTCACTAGAAGATGAGGGGAACAAGAAAGATTTCATATAGAAGGTGGAATTTCAGTTGAGTTGAAAACAAAACAAAACATTCTAAGAAGTAGAGATGAAGAGTGATTGTATCATAGACCTGAGGGACAGTACAAAGATACAGATAGAGGAAATAGAGGGTAACGTAGGAGGAAGAGCAGGAAAGTCAGTGCTATAATTCTTGGGCCAATATCTGAGACATGGCAAAGTCTACACAAAGTTGTCAACTACTGATAGCTGATATGGACAAGTGAATAAATAATGTGGAAATGTGGACAACTGATCCCACAAGAAGAAAACTATAATAAATTGCTAAGAAGGTGGCAGAGCAGGGCAGCAGACCAGTTGAACTCTCCCAACATTACCCTCCAAACAACTTTAAAATAATGCCTTAAATCAGATTTGTAGCAGTAAAACCAACAAAAGTTTGAGATGAGATAATTTTCAATCCAATGATAACTTAGCAGATCAACACATAAGTCTGTGACATTGGGGTGAGAGTTTGCCAAAAATGTGTGTGGAAGGCAACACTAGCAGTACCACCAGTGACTTTTCAGGATAGGAAAGAGAGCAGGGGTTCTGGTCACAGTTCCAAGACAAAGATATGCATCACAGTTTAGGGCTGCAGAAAATCAGGGAACTTGGTCACATTTCCAGGGATAAGAGAAGTACTAGTACTTTCAGCTGCAGGGGAGTGGGGGATCCTTCCTGAATAAAGACCAGAGTACAGATAAGAACAATCATAATATCTTCCCATGGGTCATATCACCTTGGAAATACTAAAAAATTACAGATTTTCAGAACTACCTCTGAAAACATTAGCTCACACACACACACACACTAAACACAAGACTCAAGAGAAGCATAAAAAAGCAGGCATAACAGAGAATCCATGAGGGACTCAATAAAATTGATCTGTTTCTATTCCTTAAAAAGTAAATTGATAAATTGTGAAGGATTACAAAGTTCAAAATGAACATACACCACACAAATGGTATATTCACCACTATTACTGAATAGAAAGATAACTTGGGAAAGTAAACCATCAGCTAAGAAGATAATGGATTATGAACAGTATTTTCATTTTTTAACTTAAAATATTGATGGGGAGGGTTGTAGGCCAGTGACACACTATATTAACAAGGGACATTAAAAGGATGCCCTCAGTGAAAGAATGAAGAAATAATATAAAATTGTCCATAACAACTCACTTATAAAACAAATGGCTGAGAGGTACAAAAATGATTATATTAAATTTATGTAGTGTTTAAGATTTATAAATCACATTGTATTCTATCTCATTTCATCTTTATATCAACCTTGTAAGGTAGATTTCTTTGCTATTTTAATTTTTAAAGTACACATGAATCAGTACAGCAAAAAGCAGCCTTAAAGGTCCTTCTCAAAGGGGAGAGAGTAATTATATCATTCCCTTAATTAAAATTATAATAAAACTTTATGAAATTTGCTATATAAAATGCCCTCTGTAAGTACAAGCAAAGCTTCTCATATTGATCGTGAGAGGTTACTCAAAGATAATTGTACTTGTTACATCAAACCCTAAAATGTCACAAAAACCATCTCAATGAAATCCATGCTTATTCTGATTAGCCAAACTGGAAAAATTAAGGAGATAAAAAATTCCTACTGCCTAGACTATGATATGCCTATCCAGGCAGCTTGTTGAGTTAATCTACCCATAGAGCTCTATCTAGGACAGTTGATAAATTGGATAATTAACCAGATCCAGAATGAAGTAGGAGGGCATGAGGTGGTCTCACATTTGGGATACTATACAGCACTTCCAATTATATCAAGCTGTTTATGGCTACAAAAGGGCACCTCTTTAGCATTCATATTCTCTCTGTAATATCTTAGTAAGAAATGATAAAATAAAAATTGAAATTTCAAGTCACCCAAAGGATAAGTGAAAGATTTGTGTTGAAAGTAAATAGATTACAGAGCTCTTTCAGCAATGATTTATATTCCAGAAGTGATATAATTTGGATTACATGTGACTGGAAGAGGAGTGTGCTGGTTATGAATAGTGAAAAGAGCACTGTCCTTGCTATTAAGAAATCTAGGTTCAAAACCTGGGTTTGACATTTACAATTGATACAATTATAGACAAATTACCTGACCTCTTTACACCTCATTGAAGACAATTATGTAGTATTTGAGATGAATTTACATTTTGCAAATATTAAGTAGTATGTTGATATTGTATTATTACTATGTAGTAAGAGAGGCAACAAATAAAATAGTGAATTGATAATTCCAAGATATAAAGGAGAAAAAACCTCCAAAGTGTTGGGTACATTATATATGAAGTTTTAAGGAAAGATATGGCTTTGAATCACCAGAAAATATATCTTTAATGATTTTTATTTGTTTTGATGAAGGGAATAGCCATATGAATTGAATCATAAATCTAACCAAGTAAGTTGTATGTTTGTGAATTGTCATATTATCTTTACAATGATTCCCTCCTCTGTACTCTAAAGTGTATGAGGATAAGGACTATCTTTCTTAATTTTATTTGTAACTTCTCCATTATCTAGTATGATATTTTGTGCATGTTAGACATTTTAAAATTTCTTTAACAAATGAACACATTCCTCATTAGATTAGCCATTAAAGTGGAAAAATTCAATCATTTCTATAATCTAATATATTAAATGACAATCATTCCTTTGACAAAACACAGTTGCTTAAGTTTACTACTGAGTTTAGAAACTAATTATAATATAATATAGGTTTCAATATAAATAACCAACATTTATGTAATTCTTCAACGTTTATAAAATATTTTGTAATGCTGATTTTATTATCTCCATTTTGTAGATGAGGATTCTGAGGCTCAAAGAGGTTAAATTACTGAATCATTGACAAAATGGTTTAATTAGTTTGGAGTTATGACATAGGTCTAATTTTCTCTTTCTAAACTCAGTGTGCTTTATGCCATACTACATTGTCCCTAAATATTACAAGGGATCCCCAAATTGTTATTAGTCTATTTACTTTTTTCAAAATTCTAACAAGCCTTTAAACAATATTTAATGAGATCAAGCCTAAATTTAGTTGACAGTGAAGCCAGGCAAGGAATACAATTTAGCTAGAGATTGAGGAGTAAGTATATTAGAATCTCCTGACTAGTTTTTGTAAAATTCTCATGAAAAAGAAATAGTGGTCAGCATTCACAAGAATCAGTGGGGCATCTGAATAAATTTCCAAACCTTAAGTATTGGAGATTAAATAATTAAATAACAGGGTTTAATTTGCTGGATGATAGAGTTTAATTTATTGACAGCCCCATTTATTAGCAAAAGACCAACTTCTTCTGACAACTGCATTCTTTATCACTATAACTAAGGTTTGTTTTGTCCTCTTAGATTTAACAAAGAGAAACTTGTTATTAATAAAATTATTATAATGCCTTCTCAGCACTGAAAATAACCCTTGATAGAGACGATTCTAAATAGTATCTCACCATCTAGAAGTGGTGCCTGCAAGGAAGAAGGTGTTGACAGGGATTACAGTAAGGAAGCCTTGACAACATCACTGTCGTTAACTCAAAAACAGCCTCCGGTGATCCTCTGCCATAGGTTTCTTTCTCTGCCTAGGAAAACTCAGAAAGTTTGTGGCTCAGCAGTAAATGTTAGGCAGATGTTCCACAAGTTTCCTGGCAAGAATGTTAAGTTCTTAGTGGGTGGGCTCATCAAATAGAAGTAATAGCAAACCGAGATTCAATGTTTAACCAGACTATCTATCCTTGTTTTTGGTAACATTGGTCCTTATAATGTTTTCAAGAAAGACCAGCAATGAAATCTCATTGAAGATAATGGAAATATCATTGTATAGAATAAAATAAAAATTTTAATGATTGCATTTCTGTCTGTTTCATATAAGAAAACAGATATACAGTGTCAGAATAATGGATAGCCTATTTGGAAAAACTTGTAGACAAGGGTTTAATCTGTGTTTGATATAGTGGGAAAGGTTGTATCTATTTCCTGGCAAAGATCTCAGAACATCTAACTTATATGAAAAAAGGAAAACTTCTTACGAGCCATGCCAAGCCATAATCATTTCATTTAGCCCCTCAGGTGCTTGACACCAGGTTTTAATTGTCATCTCAATGTACAAACGTTCAAAAGAAAAAAATTCTTCAAGGTGTGTCCATATTCCCTACTTTATTTAGGCAAATCCTGATGAGATGGCAAAAAAAAAAAGATAAGTTGAAATCAAAGTTATTCAAATAATCAACCTAGTGTTTAATTTCTATATGCAAAAGTGCTGTTATCCTTGACTAGTTTCCATTGATTTATTTGTTTATAGGCATATTTCTAAGGTTACAATCACCATAGCGTCTCTGCACCAAATAAAAATTTAAGAATGAAAACAAAACATCATACCACCCAGAAGAGTACCAGTCTCTGTCAGCTTTTCTTAGCTGCCAATCTGTAAGCCAATCAAATGATCATTGATAAAAGTGAACTTTATAACATGTTCTGCAATTGCCAAATTATGAAAATAACAAAGTGGTTTGGGGATTTTGAAATTGGAATCTTCCCTTGGACCAAATGGAAAATCGAATGCTTCAATGAATACACCACTGAATACTCCCAATTGGAGGCAGGCTATTTGTTGTAATTACATATGCGATATCTCAACACTTCCTGATGAAGGAATGGAAGACTCTCACTTTCAATATCCCTTGTGTTTTGACACTGTGTTCAGGATTGTGGAGATATAGGACTTTGATATAGGACTTTGCTTGGTTGGGCAAAATTCCCACTAAAAAGCTAAATAATTTAATTGTCAAGTACTAATCAAATCAATCAGAAGATACAGAGTTGAAGGCTATGTCAGCCCACATTCTTATCTCTTTCATAAAGATGGAGTATTTTCTGTGAGGAACAGCAAAAGGGCAGGGTCACTTGATTGTAAAGTATGTGGAGTAGAATAATATGTTAGAAGACTGGAAAACTCTACAGAAAGCTTGATCTGAGACTCTACCAAGCTATATAATCACAAGAGCATTATTAGATGTAACTGGAAGGAGGATAAGGAGATAGAAAATAAAAAATAATTTGCCTACATTTCTATAATGATTTATTTAGTGAAGATAACAGATCTGCACCCTAATTCTCTAGAAAGCTATTCAAGAAAGATGAAATTGGTCATTAAGAAGACCATATCAGGAAGAACAGATGGACCAGACCAAGTCCATGACAGAAGCAATACAACCTTAAAAAACTTGAGGAAATAAGTTTACAAGAGAAAAATATCAAAGGAATTAAAAAAGCCATGGATGAAATTATTACCTAGAAAAGGTGAATGAGAGATTGATACTCTCTTGCTATTGATAATAATTGTCAATTCTTATATCTTTTTCAGGCTTATAAACTCTTTATATATATGATCTATACATGCATTCAGCATATACCTATAAAAATATGTAAAGGAAATAGGCATATTTTTGTAAAAAAAAATTTCAGTAGTTGACTACATTTTTATAGTCATACAATTAAAAGAATAAGAGATTGCACTACATTTATCAGTTACAAAATAGTTACCAAAAATACACTTACAAGGAACTGGAAACTGAGTAGATGTCCATCAGTTGGGGAATGGCTGAACAAGTTATGGTATATGAATATAATGGAATATTATTATTCTATAAGAAATGATCAGCAAGATAATTTCAGAAAGTCTGGAGAGACTTATATGAACCTGTGCTTAGTGAAGCGAATAGAACCAAGAGAACATTGTCTATAGCAACAACAAGATCATGTGATGATTAATTCCAATGAATATGCCTCTTTTCAACAATGAGATGATTCAGACCAATTCCAATAGACTTGCAATGGAAAGAGCCATCTACATCCAGAAAGAGGACTACAAGGACTGAATATGGATGAGAACATAATATTTTCACCTTTTTGTTGTTGTTTGCTTACTTTTTAAATTTCTCTTCTTTTTCTTTTTTGATCTGATTTGTTTTATGCAGCATGATAAATGTGGAAATGCATGTGTTTAATTTATATTGGATTACTTGCTGTCTAGAGGAGGTGATGGTGGGAAGGCAGTGAGAAAAATTTGGAACACAAGGTTTTACAAGGTTGAATATTGAAATATCTTTTCATGTATTTTGGAAATAAAAAGCTGTTCTTTTTAAAAAGCACAATAAAATTTTTTTAATTAAAAAAATAACCACTTAATCTGGTAGAGCAAAATGCAGTCTTACAGCCTTTCTCCTACAAAAAAATCTCTTATGCATGCAAAAATCATAGACTATTACTTGATAAATATACCATCAGATAGGAAAGATGTGTATATGGGGCATATGTGTGTTTATGTATGTATATATCTCTATATGTATACATAAATATAATTTTTCTTTACTGTAGCCTGCTTGGGGTTGGGGGGAGAGATAAATGGGGAAAAAATAAAGTAAAAAAGGTGAACAATAGAGAACAGAAGAACAATTTACAAGAAAATAAGGAAAAGACAAACACTCATGAATGTAATTTCTACTAATATATATACTTTCTTAAACTGGCATTTGTTGTTATATATTTTGAATTCTCCCTGATGTTCTGCTGGGTATATGATAATGTTCTCTTTTATTTTGTTTCATATTGATTTTCTGTTTTTTTTTTCTTATTCTGTTTCTTCAAATAAAATAAATTTGGAAAATTTAAAAAATGACTACACTCTCAATTAAGGCATAGAAAAGAGAGATACATGGTCACCAAACTGCTATGGCAAAGACTATATAATAATCAATTTCTTAAAGATACCCATTCTCCCACTGAAATTATAAGAATGGAATTCTTATTGTCCTATAATTTCTGATGAGTCAAAGTTGCTAGTAGCCCAAAAGACAATGGAGAAAATGATGCTGGTGGTCCCAAAAAGTGATAGCATGCTTCCCCCAATGACCTATCTGCAAGAAGTTGCATAAAGGATATCTCCGACTCAGGTAGTCAGTCAATAAGCTTTTGTTAAGTGGTACTTCTGTGTCAAGCACTGTGCTAAGTTCTGGCTATACAAAGAGGAACAAAAGAAGTCCCTGCTTTCAAGGTACTTACAGTCTATTGGGGAAAACAACGAGCAAAA
The DNA here is from genome assembly GCF_016432865.1 of Antechinus flavipes. Lineage (NCBI taxonomy): Eukaryota > Metazoa > Chordata > Mammalia > Dasyuromorphia > Dasyuridae > Antechinus > Antechinus flavipes. The sequence continues at coordinate 495,636,208 of NC_067398.1, read as the reverse complement.
AGCTATGTAAAAACAAGTTGCAGATAGAATAAATTAGAGACAATCAATATAGAGAAGGTACAAGCATCAGAAATCAAGAAAAGCATTTTGTAGAAGATAAACTGTTAGTTAAGACCTGAAGAAAGGCAGGGAAACTAGGAAGCAGAAATGAGGAGGGAGAGTATTCCAGGCATTAGGAAGTCAATGAAAGTGTCCAGAGTCTAGAGATAGATTGTCTTTTTCAAGAAATAGCAAGAAGTCCTGCATCCCTGGATCAAAAACTAGTTTGTGGGGCAGGAGGGAGGAGCTAAGGAGACTTATTCTCCGAAAAATAGGTGGAATGATTCTATAGCAAGAGAAGATCATCCATGGACTACTCAAGGGTTGTACCCTAAAAAAACCTTCAGCATCGTGGGTTGAATCTCTGCAATCTATAGAAATCTCTGCAATTTATAGAAAAATCCTTAACAAGTATCGCAGATGTTGGCATTTTGGATAGATTATAATATGCACTGTTGGGAAATATCCACATAATGAAATCACAAATCTATTGATGTATGAGTCCTTAATATTATATTAAGAATCTAGAGTGAAAAATCAGAAAACTGTTTTGAAGTTTTCAATATAGCATTTCCCTTCCAACCCTAAGTATCAAGGATAGCCTCTGTATCATTTACAAAGACCTATAAAAATATAAGCAGAAATGCTGAAGAAGCATGTTCTTTTTTTTTTCAAAGTGAAATTGCAAGGCTACATGGAAAAATATACAGAGCATTACTGTTTCATATTTCATAATTAAGTTCAGACAGTTCCATATGCTAAATTGTTTGAACAGGTTATATCTTACAGGAAGAAGCAACAATGCACACATTGTGAATGTGATGTATTTTTTTTTTATATCAGCAAAGCATTAAGCAGATAGCTGCATTTTTTTAAAATCACTGTCACTAGAGAAAATGGAGAATGCCGACTCATATCATGTGATGAAGATACTTTTTTTTTATTGGTGATTTTTCCCCACAGAGTGGATAACAATCCTCCATGAGACCAAAACGAGAATGTCCACATTGCTTGTCATAAAAGCCATTAGACTAATGAACCATTGAAATGGCTTCTGCATTTTACCTGATCTTTTACTTAAGTGAATTCCAACCACAATAAACTAGAGAAAATGGGGATTAAACAAGAAACCTAGAGAATCTGAGTATAAAACATAGAAACTTCATTAACATACAAGTCAAGAAAGGAGATACTTTGATGCAAAGTTACATCAATTACTCTTCTATGAACTGAAGAGATGAAAACTTTAAGCAAATGCACCCTTTTTGTTTTTCCTTCTCAGATTATAGGTTGCTCCATATACTCTTAGCTCTCTCCAGAGAATAGAAAGAAAGTGATAGTTTGGAACATAAAATGAGGGTTCATGACCTTGCACTTGGTAAAGCAGAGCCAGTCCCCTGACCCTCCGTATCAAGCCTTCATGCTTTAGGAATGCCAGTGTTTCGCCTTCTCCCCGCCCCCACAGCCCCACTCAGGAAAGAGTATCCTGCTGTACATTCTTTCTGGGGCTGTAGTCAGTTTCATCACACCTCGGGGAGTCGAATCCACATGAGTGTTTCTGTGCTTTCCAGCGAGAGGTGGGAATCAAGCATCCCAGGGATCAGGGGTAGCCACTTCGGAGAAAGGCAAATTGACCCAGAAAGATACTCAAAACAAAACAAAACAAAACAAGAACACAGGAAAAAAATTTGACTTTGACCTTGACCTGAAGGTGCCCTCGATTGTGGAATGGAGCAGTGCTACCAAGGCATAGGTTATTCGATTATGGGTCAGCCATTCCCAAGTTATGGATGTAAATGTGTAAGCAAAAGTTAGTGAAAGGTGATACAGTTGCTTTGGGAATCAAATAACTTGCCAGTAAGGGGAAGGGGGGAGGCAGAAATGGTGGCTACATAACAGGGACTCACCCACGCTGAAACTGTCTCATGAAAAGCTCAAAGATGGTTCTGGTTGGGGACAGCAGAGGAACACACACACACACACACACACACACACACACACACCCTAAGCTCTCCAGTATTCACATGTACCATGCATTTATTTTCAAACAAAGAACAGATAAAGCTCAAGCTGTGGGAGGGGAAGTCTGTTTTTCAGAGAAAATATGGACACCTGTAAGAAACACAAAGGGCATTGTGCTCAGGAATGAAACATGTGATCTAGGGAAATGCCAGTTTATCCAAGCCTTGGCTGCTTTGTTGTGAGAAGGGACATATTTTTGAGACAACTGTGATTAACTGGAGCTTAATGTGCCTTTTTTGGTAATTACCTATAATTTTAAAAGATTACATTGTAGCTTGCAATTCTCATTAAAGAACAAATCAGGTGATCTTTTCAAAATCGGAGCTCTAACTGTTGTCATTTTCCCTTTCTTCCAAGAGGGACAAAAATCTAAGTTCTGAGAATGAAGAGAGATTGTAAAAAAAAAAAAAAAAAAAAAAAAAAAAAAAACCTGGCTCCATTTAATTTCCCAGAGACCACATAGAGCAGTTCATTTTCTCACAAGGTCAGGACAATTCTGAAAGTTGAAGGTAATCACACTAATTACCTAAAACATCTACCCCCGCACAAGAGTAATTTCCCATTAGCTTATGTCCACCTACTTTTCTTAGTTTGAAGTGTAGGAGGTAAAAGAATTTTTCCTTTACCCTCTAAAAGCTCATGATAGTCATTTGCTCCCCCCCTCCATGAACTATGTGAGTCACATAAATTAGTATATGAAATAAAATTAAATGATTTAGATTTTGTATTTGGAGATAGATGGAAAGAGTAGTTGAGGGGGATTTGGGGAAAGGGGAGGGCAGAAGTTAGTGTCAGATCCACCAAAGTGAAGTTATAGCACTTTAATCAAAAAGTGCTGCAAAAGAATTTCTGTCTTGATATGATACTAAATTTCTAGTATTGTTAGTTGGTCTTTGTGTCATTACTAAACAGAGATCATTGTAGAAGTTTGTGGGGGGGGGAGGGGAAAATGTGCTACTATTTCTGCCTCAGCTAATTAGAATTAAAATATTTCTTTTTTTCTCTTTATAATGGGGGCATATGGATATTTGATTTCTATGTTGCAAATAGTCCAGTTAACAAAAAAAGCAGAAAAGAGGTGCAGTTCAGTCATATGTTACCAGCAAATATTTCTCCCAAGATGTTCTCTAGTCATTGGATCTTAGACTTCATTCACTTTCAATACTAGTTGTATGAGGATTGTTGCATATTTAGGAAGATTAAAAGGAATAAATAAATTAAACGAGTGAAAGGATATTTTAAAATTACATCTATCTTAAGCATACTTACAATAGCAGAATTGTCTAATGTGAAAACACAGATTTGTGTGTAGGCCAAATGGTCATATGGGTTATGCTGTGTCAGATCTCACCTATGAAAAGGACTAAGACTAACTTTGTTAGTGATTAAATCAAATTCCAGAGGATAGGCTAATCTCCCTGGGAGAGAAGATCACAATTCAAATTAATGTCCAATCTTTTATAAGCCAAAAGATCAGGGTAAGTTAGGAACCTTGTTTCATCAAAGTACAAAAAAGGAAAGCTGAAATAGAAAAAGAAAACTGTTTAGAAAAAAATTCAGGCTGAGAGTTCAGTTAAAAGACAAAATACAGGGACAGTTTGGTTTACTCAATTTGGCAACCAAATCTTTGGCTTTTTATAGCAACTACTTGTGTTCCTTTTCTGTGAATTCAAGATACATATTATGTGAAGGAGTGAGACCACCAAGACTTTGCAGTCCCTGTGGCTGTCCACAATGTACAATGTCACACATTATCTCCTATAGGAAGATCTAATATGGTTAGATTTAGAGTAAGCAGGTCTTTTATAGGCTAAGTGTGGTAGCCCAAAGTAATGGAGTCTCAAGGAAATAGGAAACTGCTAATGGATAGAAGGATCATAATAAAGCAAAAGAAAACAAGTTAAATCCAGGTATTTTGCCAATGCATGACTCTAGTTTGTGACATGGAGACACTTTCAAACTGCAAAATTAGAAAGTTATTACTGGGGCAGCTAGATAGCAGAGTGGATAGAATACTGAGCCAGGGGTCCCGAATTCAAATATGGTCTCAGACACTTGACATTTATTAGTGTGTGATCCTAGGCAAAGTCACTTAACCCCAATTGCCACACACAAAAAAAGTCACTGTTTCAATTTTCTCTCATATGGGTTTTTAAATTGAAAATAATTTTAATACAAATCCCCTTAAAGGGGTCTATGAATAGATTTTGAAGGACTATGAACATGGAGAGGGAAAATGAATTAATTTTCACTAGCTTCTAATTAGAATTTAACATTTCATTCAAACCTGAGCATATGAAACAAACCACAGTAGTATTAGACAGCTATGTAGCACAATGGAGAGAACAATTATCAAAACCTGAGTTCAAATTCTGCCTTAGACACTTATTGGCTATGTGACCTTGTACTAATACCAATCTCTGTTTCCTTCAGTTTACTCATATATAAAATGGGGATTATAATAGCAACTATGTCCTAAAGTTGTTTTAAGGATCAAATGAGATAATATTTGTAAAACATTTTGCAAACCTATATAAATTAAATATAAAACTATATAAATGCTGGCTATTATTATTATCAACTTCTCCAGATTGCCAAGGGGTTCATGCACAAAAAAGGTTAAGAATCCTTGTTCTAATTTTAGACTGATTTTAGAAAGGCCTGGAAAGATTTACATGAACTGATGCTGACTGAAACAAGCAGAACCAAGAAAACATTGTACACAGCAACAGCATGATTGTACAATGATCAGCAGTTGAATGCTCCAAGGCAACGCCAAGAAACTTTGTATAGAAAATGTCATCTGCATCCAGAGAGAGAACTATGGAGAGTAAATGTAAATCAACATATGCTATATTCACTTTTTTTCCCTTTTGTTCTGATTTTTCTCTCCCAACATGATTCCTATGAAAACATATAAAAAATGAATGTAATGTATGGGGATAAACTAGAATCATTCCCAATAAGATTAGAAGTGAAACAAGGTTGCCCTCTATCACCATTACTATTGTAATTAGAAATTGTATTATTGTATTAGAAATGCTAGCTTTGGCAATAAGAGCTGAGAAAGTAATTAAAGGAATTAGAGTAGGTAATGAGGAAACCAAATTATCACTCTTTGCTGATGATATGATGGTATACTTAGAGAACCCCAGAGATTCTACTAAAAAGCTATTAGAAATAATTCACACCTTTAGCAAATTTGCAGGACATAAAATAAATGCACATAAGTCATCAGCACATCGTTATATATCACTAACAAAATCTAACAGTTAGAGTTACAAAGAGAAATTTCATTTGAAGTAACTACTGACAATATAAAATATTTAGGAATCTATCTGCCAAGGGAAAATCAAAAATTATATGAGCAAAACTACAAAACTCTTTCCACACAAATAAAGTCAGATCTAACTAATTGGAAAAATATTAAATGCTCTTGGATTGGATTGGGTGAGCAAATATAATAAAGATGATAATACTACCTAAACTAATCTATTTATTTAGCGCTATACTAATCAGACTCCCAGAAAACTATTTTAATGACTAGAAAAAATAACAACAAAGTTCATATGGAAAAACAAAAGGTCAAGAATTTCAAGGGAATTAATGAAAAAAAAAAATCAAATGAAGGTGGCCTAGCTGTACCAAAACTAAAATTATATTATAAAGCAGCAATTACCAAAACCATTTGGTATTGGCTAAGAAATAGACTAGTTGATCAGTGGAATAGGTTAGATTCAAAGGACAAAACAACCAATAACTTTAATAATCTATTGTTTGACAAACCCAAAGGCCCCAGATTTTGGGATAAGAACTCACTGTTTGACAAAAATTGCCGAGAAAATTAGAAATTAGTATGGCCGAAACTAGGCATTGATCCACACTTAACACCGTACACCAAGATAAGGTCAAAATGGGTTCATGACCTAGGCATAAAGAATGAGATTATAAATAAATTGGAAGAGCATAGGATAGTTTACCTTTCAGACCTGTGGAAGAGGAAAGAATTTATGACCAAAGAAGAACTAAAGATCATTATTGATCACAAAATAGAAAAATTTGATTATATTAAATTGAAATGTTTTTATACAAACAAAACTAATGCAGACAATATTAGAAGGGAAGCAATAAACTGGGGATGTGGGAAAGCTGAGACATTGATACATTGTTGGTGGAATTGTGAATACATTCAGCCATTCTGGAGAGCAATTTGGAACTATGCTCAAAAAGCTATCAAACTGTGCATACCCTTTGACCCAGCAGTGTTACTACTGTAACAAATAACATGAATCAACCTGAAAATTTATACATGTCCATAAATCCTAGAAATAGTCCAAAAGGATTCCATTGTCCATTAGTTCATATGCCAGGAATCCAATAGTTCCTGTAAGCTCTGAAGTACTACAAAAGTCTCATCAACAATTTTTTCATCTTAAGGAATCCAATGATTCTTGCTGGTTTTTTTCAAGAACTAAGACAGTTTCATCTTGTGTTAGGAAATCCAATGATTCCTGAAGATTTTAAAAGTCTTTTTAACAGTCTCATTGTCAGCCATCTGTGGAAATATAAGCAGATCCTCTTCCCCAAGCAGTTAACCTAATTCCCTTCTATTTACCAAATTTGGGATTTCTCCTCATCATCTGGTAAATACACTGGAGCTGTTTGCACTGGATATTGCCTTGTTGTCTTAAAAGGCCTGTATTCTTCCCAACTGTAATCCTGATTGCTTTTCTGTTGGTTAATGACATCAGAGTCCTGAATTTCTAAAGTCTCTCTGGGTGTAACCTCAGCTGCTATCATGCCCCACCTGTCCTTTGATTGATACTTTGGAGCTGGGCCCTGCCTCTCATTCCTCTGAGTCAATATACATTTAGAGGTCCAGTGAAAGCCTCGATTACATTTTGGACATGGGGTTTTGGGTTTTCTCTCACCCTATCTTCTCACTTTATCTCCATTTCTACATTGGGCTCTTAGATGTCCAATTTTTCCATACTGAAAACATCAAAGAGTTGGGATATAAAACCCAAAGAGATTTTAAAGAAGGAAAAGGGTCCTATATGTGCAAGAATGTTTGTGGCAGCCCTCTTTGTAGTGGCCAGAAACTGGAAACTGAGTAGATGCCCATCAATTGAAGAATGGCTGAATAAATTGTGGTATGTGAATATTATTGTTCTGTAAAAAATGACCAGCAGGAGGATTTCAGAAAGACCTGGAGAGACTTACATTAACTGATGCTGAGTGAAATGAGCAGGACCAGGAGATCATTATATACTTCAACAACAAAACTATATGATGATCAATTCTGAAGATGAACCAAATCAGTTCCAATAGAACAATAATGAACTGAACCAGCTACACCCAGGGAAAGAACTCTGGGAGATGACTATGAACCACTACATAGAATTCCCAATCCCTCTATTTTTGTCTGCCTGAATTTTTTATTTCCTTCACAGACTAATTGTACACTATTTCAAAGTCTGACTCTTTTTATACAGCAAATTAACTGTTTGGACGTGTATACATATATTGTATTTAACATACTTTATCACATTTAACATGTGTTGGTCAACCTGCCATCTGGGGGAAGGGGTGGGGAGAAAGAGGGAAAAAGCTGGGACAAAAGGATTTGCAGCTGTCAATGCTGAAAAATTACCTATGCATATATATTGTAAATAAAAAGCTATAAAAAAAGAATGCACACGTATAACCAAAAAATGTCATTTTACATGTAACTGGGGAAAATAAAAATTAAAAAAATAATATTTGTTCTAGAATATGCTGTGGGTTATGAGTTTTAAGAAAGAAAATATTCAGCACTGTATTCCATTCATTCATCTTCTATGGTAATATGATATCATAGGGAAGAGAATTACTTTAACTAATTCCAAAGTATCAACCATGAGACTAAAGCTATCAGAAAGGGTAAATGGCCTAAATTACATAAAGAGGAGACTATAGGATCAGTGCATCAGAATCTAAACGATGTCATTTGGTAATTTGTGAATATCTGTTAAGATACTTTTCACAAACAAATATAAAACTCTCATGACACAATTTGGTGCGAAAAAGAGGAGGAAGGGAAGAGTAAAAGCACTGTTATCCAGTTGTTTTTCAGTTTCTGTGATTCATCTGGGGTTTTCTTGGCAAAGATACTGAAGTGGTTTGCTATTTTCTTCTCCAGCTCATTTTGCAGATGAGGAAACTGAGGCAAATAGGGTTAAATGACTTGCTCAGGGTCACACAATTAGTAAGTACCTCAGGCCTTTAAGGTCTTTGTGACTCCAAGCTGGCACACTACGTACTATGCCACTTAGATGCCCTAAAAAAACATTAATAAATGTTTAAAGTACCTACTATGTTCCAGTTACTGTGCTAAGTGCTTAACAGATATTTTCTTATTTGACCCTCATAACCATCCTGAGAGATCAGTGCTATTATGATCTCCATTTTATAGTTGAGGTAACTAGCGCAGACAGGGGTTAAGATACTTGCCCAAAGTCACAAAGCCAGTAAGTATCTGAGACTGAATTCGAACTCAGGTCTTCCTGAATCCCGGCCACACTTCCCATCTGCACCACTTAGTTGCCCCAGGCTAATTGTAACAAATGAGGCACTGGCAGCTCTCCATGGTTCTGAGATTGCAAGGAAATAATTACGTTTCCATAGCACAATCTTTCTGAGTAGCATTAATCCTGCCAGACCAAAACTGTGAATATGGGTTTATAAATTGTCACTATTTGTGTTTTTCATTCCAAACAAGTGACAGAATTGACATACATACTCTTAAGTGAAAAGGATTTCAGGATCGCCTGACAAAGCATACATTATCCCATTCTCTTTAAAGATTCTAACCAGGGTACCTTGTCATCTTTCCACTGACTTATGCAGTCAGTACTGTTTGGTTTAGTAAGATACATGTTTTGCCTATAGTTGATTATTGAAAGCAAATTTGAGTAGCACAGTACTAATATTCCCTCCTCTTCCAATTTCAGCCAAGCATTGGAATGGTTTTACTAGTGTTAAGTTTCTTATTTCCCTATTCTTCATCTTTATTTCCCTGCTCTCCATTCCTCCCTCCTTATTAGGTAATTTAGAAAATACTTTCATCTTACTGGACTTATGGAAAACAGAGTTGTCTTTCATTATTATTCTATTGGCTCTTTGTCTCAAATGACATATACAATCAAGTCTTGACAATCTCTGAAACATCCTGGAGCATGGATAAGTTCCTTTTCCCTCCCACTGTGGGCATGGAGGCCATACACTGAAACTATCATAGCAAGAAGTTATTTTCTTCTCTTATGAGTAGCAAAAGAGTTTGTTAAGGCTGACTCTGTGGAATGGTGCTTTTCATTTGGATCCTCATGAACTACATCTATTAAAAAATCTATCTAGGCTCAGCTTCAAGATTTATGTATAAATCTTAATTTGTGCATCGAAATCTCTCTAATTACCTTAGATGAGAATGACTTTTCTCTCCTTCATTTTTGCTGCTCAGATGAACCAATTAAATGTCACTCATCACATATTTCTTTGTATTATAAATATCGACTGTGTGTCTTCCATCTCCTACTAAATTCTAAACTAAATTAAGACTGTCTTAGTAACTATCTTCTTGTTTGTCGCAGAACCTACCATAAGCTTAGTAAATTATTGGCCTCAGTAAATATTTGGTTAATGAGAAGAAATCTGTAACTAGCTTGCAAGATGCAATCAACAATTAGTCTTTCCAGAAGCTTGGTCAAATGGGTTTGGGAAAAGCCACTACTTGTCAAAGAACCCTGTTTGTCTGTAAACAATGTACCAGTCACAGGGTAACACATGAAGCTAGGGTTAAAAATCTTACTCTCAAAAGAAAATTTAAAAAGATTTTTGGAATTATGAATTGAGTTGGGACCTAGAAGATCATTTTGCCTGACCCCCAAATAAATTTCCATACTATCTACCACATCATTGACAAGTCTCTACCTCATTAACTCCAGTGATCAGCCAATAAAAATTATATTCCATGCGTATAATGTACCAGGAGAAAAGCAACATATTCTAGTGAATAGAAAACTGACTCTGAAATCAGGAAAATCTAAGTTCAAGTCTCATCTTTGATGCACACTGGCTGTGTGATCCTTGGCAGGTCACTTAACTTCTTAGTGAGAGTGTCCTAGAAATTTATTTAAGATTATAAATTACAGATAAGGTGCTATCTTGAATTAATATAGGGAGTTTCCTTACCAGAGAAGTTTCTCATATCATTAAAATCATGGAACTCAGTCCCCATCCTAAGCTCTGCAAATAGAAAGACGAAAATAAAACAGTTCTTTTTAAGGGAGTTCATTATCTCCCAGCTTGTCAATGTCTCTTCTGAAAAACAACTTAAAACTGGATTGGATACTCTAGTTATGATATGACCATGAGAGAATACAGCTGGATTATTATTTCATTCAACCTTGATGTTATTTTTTTTAATTTAACAGTATGAAAGTACTAGGTTTTGGATTATCATAGCTTGCTCCTACTGACAAATTTTTAGTTTATAATCAACTAAAATCCCAAAGTATTTTTCACATGAATACTTTTCATTCTCCCCAAACTATTTGTATGTTCAAATTAAAAAAAAAAAAACTATGTGGGGGCAGTTGGTGTGGTGGGAAGAGCATCAGCCCTGAAGTCAGAAGGACCTGAGTTCAAATATGACCTCAGACACATAACACTTCCTGGTTATGTGGCCCAGCCAAGTCACTTAACCCCAATTTCCCCAGTAAAAAATAAAAATTATGTAAATGATTTTTAAATGAACCACTATTAAATTTCACCTTATTAGCTTCAGTCTATTATTGGGAAAGATATTTTGGACTCCTCATTCTGTCATCCAATTTGTTATGAGATTGAATGATAAGAATTCACTCTCACAAATCAGATTACTGAATTCTGGAATTGCAAGATAAAAAGGGATATCTAAGGCATTTTAGTCATCATTGTTTGCACTCAAATGAGATAATAAATGTAAACTATTTTGCAAATCTTAAATGTAAATACTAACTATTGTTTTTTATTGCACTGTTGAAATAAAACAAATTGCTAGTGGCAAAAATTTTCTGTGGAGTCTAGAGCCTAATACTAGGAATAACAGTCTGGAAATGAAATCTAAAGGTATTGTATGCTGTAATCTACAATCATCAAACAAAGATCAAATAAATGAATGAACATAAAAAAGCATTTATTAAACACTTACTATATGCAAGGCACTGTGCTAAGCACTAGGGACACAAATGGAAAAGTAAAACTGTGTCTGCTTTCAAGATGCTCACATCCTAACGAGAGAGATAATAAATTCATATGGAAGGTTTCAACTGCAAGACATATGGAAAGATCCCATGGTCCTTAAACTATAGCAGCAAAACAGATGCCCCTTCTTTAATGTCATTTCCATTGATAACAAGATGTTTCATATGATAATATGATTGAATCATTTGTCAGTACTAAGGACTCTGGTAATGAGGATTTTCTTTTTAATTCATCATTAGCTGCAACTAAAGAATTTCTAAGCACTAGCTTGGAGACATTCTCAAAACCATTGGATTCAGGGTCTTGGGCTGTCTTCAATAGGAGTAGTCAAGATGGTGCCTTCAATAGATAGTCTTCAATAGGTAGTCAAGATGGTGGTTTGGTTTGACAGACTATTTCCTCTCTCTCCCTCAGAGTGCCTTGCTCCTTCAGTTAGACTGGTGTACCTATGCTGTGAATGACAATTAAATAGCTATTGGTAGTGATAGATTTTCTCTTCTCCACAAGTGTTGGTTCTCTGGATAATGAGTTTAAGGGATGTGTTGGTAAAAGGACCAGTGGTCTGAGAAGTATTGTCATTCCCAAGACTCCTGTGTTCATTTTCCTGTTGGTGGCAGTATTCAAATGATTGTTTGGGGAACAGTTTGTTCAATAAAAACCCATCAAACCAGTGGAAGACTCTTTTCTCCAATTACCCAACCTGACCTTCACATATCCACAGCTCACCACTAGATAATGGAGTGCACCAGACTAGAATAGAACCTCTTTCTCTCAAGTTGCCAGACTAACTCCAGACCACCTGGATTTCTCATTCCTAAGGGTCTGAGTCTGGGTTTCTTTGCTATTGGATTGACATAGCTATTTTTATGCAATTCCTTTAATGAGCAGGAAGAAATCAAATATAATCCTTTCAATGAGGTGAAGGTCACTAAATTTTACAATCTCTTCCATCAGATCTTAAGAACCAATAGGTCTTATTATCTATCCTGCTGCTGTGCCCAAGATCTACTAGACCCCGTCACTTGCCTTTCTGTTGTAACCTAAGGTCCACTAAGCTTTTCAATCTGCCCTGCAGGTGAACTATCTCATGTGTGTTATCTTCTCACATAACTCTTAGAGAGTAGGTACAGCCTCACTTTTCTATCTGTATTCCAAGTGTTTACCTTTGTACTTAATACATAGTAAATGTTTGATAAATACTCTTGCATTCCTTTCCATCATCCATACTCATACAAAGAATTAGTAGCAGCACCAAAATTAGAATCCATGGATTTTTCCTTGTGATCTAATGTTCTTTCTTCTACACCTGCCTGACTTATCAAGGTATACTAGAATCAATTTGAATCAGCTCAGGAAGAGCAATTGTTACATTTTCATTGTGAACATATATACCTCAGAAGCCAGCAAACTCTACAAATTAGGACTTCATTATTCATCATTTTGTAGATTGTATAGACAAGAAAGTGATGGAGAAAATTGTAAAAATTAAGAATAAACTGATGTGCATGTCTTGTTTTTAGGTAGCAGCATTTTATTTGAATAACAGAGCAGTAAAGAGTAACAGAATAGAAAAGATGAGCTCTATCTAAAAGTTGTGCCCCAAGTCAAAAGCTTGTCCTGTGCCATATGCTAAGTTACTATTGATTAGGTAATGGTAAATTGAAATAACTCTGAGGTACCACCTCACATCTAACAGATTGGCTAATATGGCAAAAATGAAAATGATAAATGTTGGAGAAGATGTGGGAAAATTGGGTCCCTAATGGATTGGTGGTGGAATTATGAACTGCTCAAACCATTTTAGAGAACAATTTGGAATTATGCCCAAAGATAATGAAACTGTGCATACTCTTTGATCCAGCAATGAAACTATATCCCAAAGAGATCATTAAAAAAGGGAAAATGACCCACATGTACAAAAATATTTATAGCAGTCTTTTTTGTGGATACAAAGAATTGGATGTGAGGGGATGGCCATCAATTGGGGAATGGCTGAACAAGTTGTGGTATGTGAATGTAATGGAATACTATTGTGCTCAAGAAAGAATGAATAGGCAGATTTCAGAAAAACCTGGAAAATTTTACATGAACTGAACTAAATGAAGTGAGAAGAACCAGAAGAATATTGTACATGGTAACAGTAATACTTTATGATGACCACTTTTGATAGACTTAGCTCTTCTGAGAAACACAATGATCAAAGACAATTTCAAAACACTCATTATGGAAAATGTTATCCACATCCAGAGAAAGAACTGATGGATTCTGAATGCAAATTGAAGTATAACTTCCCTATTCCTATGGTCTAAAGTCCAAACACAAAAATTCTAATATGAGAGTTTTGCTGACCATGGGAAGAGATGAGTCAATCTGGTAAAAGGATGTTTACTCATCATGGGACTTTCCAATGGATGTCAGCCATGGAATGTTAGTCCACCTGATGAGGAATATTAAAATAACGAAATGTGAGATAATGTAAATAGAACTAACTAATCAGGAGTAACATTCATCAGTATAATCATTTTGTAAATGCTACAAAAAGATTGCTTTGATTCAGATGGATCCTGTCTACTGAATGGTCTTGTGCCTCATTTATTGATATTTTCTAGCTACGTTAGTAAATTAATAATGCTTGAACTTTATGTCTTAATTTCTCTTTGTTGCAGATTTTTATCATTAGAAAAGACAGTTTGGCTTTGTAAGATTAGTTTTATTCCTTCTGGCAAGATAAACTGCCCAGTGGACAAAGCAGTACTTGGGTTCAAATCCTAACTCTGAAACTTACTATATGTGTCACCGCATATAAATCATGTCACCTTTCTGGCAATTTCTTCATCTGCAAAAAGAAAGGGTATTGAAATAGTTGAGCCCTTTGGTCTCTTCTTGCTTTAAATCTATGATCCTATGTCAGAGAAAGCTCCTCAGCCTTTTGTGTTAATTTAATATACAGCATACTTAGTGTAAAATCTTCTTTTTATTATCTCTTACATTTTCTTTTCTTTCTTTTATTTGAAAAATAGAGTAAGAAAAAAGGAAAAACAGAAATGGAATATAAAATAAAACAAAAAAGAATATTGTCATGTGCCCAGCAGAACATCATGAAAGATTCAAAATATGTAACAACAAATTACCAGATCAAGAAAATATATATACATATATGTTGGTAGAATAAATTATATTCATGAATGTCCATTTTTTTCTTTACTTTCTTGTAAATTGTTCCTTGGTTCTTTGTTGCACACCCTAATTACTTTATTCTTTTTCCCTTCCCATTATCCACCCCCCGACTCCCAAGCAAGCTACAATTAAGAAAAAATATATTTAAGCATACATATGTAATAGATACACACACACACACACACACACACACACACACACCACATACACACATATGGCTTTCCTATTCCTAGTTATTCTTTAATTAAATTCTGCTACATAACTTACCTTGCTTATACTTAACCTCCCCAACTAAAGAATCTCTCCCTTGTCTTCTTCATTTACCCATTGCTTCCTCATCTACTCATTCCTTCCCCTTTATGTTTTTATAAATTTTGAAGGGTGCTATACCCTTCGTGATACATATGTATTGTTGCCTATTGAATCCATTCCTGATGTAAGTTTTCAGAACTACAAGCTTTTCTCCCCCCTTTAATGCCTATGTGTCTATTGTTCCTCTGCACATCATTTGTATAACATGATTTTATTTTTACCTTAATTCCAATACTCATTCTTTTGAGCTATCCTATTGTTGATGTGAATCTTAAACATATAATATACATTTCCTATATAAAAAACAATTTGTCCATGTTTAAACAGTTTGTCCATGTTGAGTTCCTTAAAATTGATCTTTGATATTGGCTCTTACATGTTTAATTTTATATTAAGTTCAAGTTTGGTTGATAGAAAGTCCTAAAAATCTGCAAATTCATTGAATATTCATTTTTTCTCATTTAAAATTATAGATAATTTTACTGGATATGATACTTTTGGCTGCAAGCCTAGTTCTTTTGATTGTCAGTCCTTTATTGTGGCTGCTGATAAGTCTTGTACAAGTCTAATTGTAGCTCCAATGTATTTGAATTGGTTTTTTCCTGTTTCTTCCAAATTTTCTCTTTGATCTGGGTGCTTCAAAATTTACTAATAATATTCCTGTGTGTTTTCCACAAAGAATCTCTTTGAGTTAGTGATCGATGGATCACTACCGGTCTATTTCTACTTTCTATTTCTACTTTCACTTCATGTTCTATCATTCCAGGACAATTTCCTTAAATTATTTCCTGCATTATTGTGTCAAGATTCTCTTTTTGGTAACAATTTTCTGGAAGTTCAATTATTCTTATATTTTTCTCTTCTTGATCTGTTCTCCAGATCTGTCATTTTTCTTATGTTTCACATTCTGTTCTATTTTCTTATTATTTATAATCTATTTTGTTATTTCTTGATCTCGCATAGTTTCACTAACTTCCCCTTGCCTGATTCTAATATTCAAAGCATTATTTTCATTTTTGAAACCCTGTGTCTCCTTTTCTACTTGGTTAACTTTTTTTCATAATCTAGTTTTTCTTGGATGGTTTTTATTTTTTTTATTTTGTAGTTTTTCCTCAGTGTCTCTCATTTGATTTTTAATTTTTTTTTTAGTTCTTCTAAAAACTTTCTCTATGCCATTCCACATTACTCTGGTTTATTAAAGTGTCCTCCTCTGAAGATGAGCCTCAGTCTTCCCTGTTCCCATAATACATTTCATTGGTGGGATTTTTTCTTCTTTGCCCATCTGGACCTGCTCACAGGAAGAATGGTACCAGCCCGAGTACTGATCTTGGGTGAAGAATGCTAAAGTGTAACTCATGAGGATGGTCAAACAGGAGTTAATTTATTCAAAATGTCCTCAGCCTAATATTCCCTATACTTTTGTAACACACATAACTATAAATGCCTTAACTATTATAAGATACTGCATATGTGGGGCCACATAAACAACTTGCTATTGGGTGCAGATGCTTCTTTGCCATGTCAGCATAACTGCTTCAAGTACAACACAAGTTATTGTTTCTTAGGAAGGCCCCTAGGGAAAATGGGGAGCCAAAGCAGACATGTAAGCAGAGTTCCACAATTCCCCATTATCTGTGGCCCTCTACATTTGCCAGTTCATTATTTTTTTAAATAAGAGGTATTTTTAAAATAAAAGGAAAATACACAGGAATATTATTGGTAAAGTTTGAAGCCCTCAGATCAAAGAGAAAATTTAGAAGAAAGAAGGAAAAAAAAAAAAAACAATTCACATACATGGGAGTTAAAATTAGAATTGTACAAGATTTATCAATCCTAATCATAGGATGGGAGAATGGTGCCTCAGGCTTCCATTCAGCTCTCCCCTCTGACCAGGAACCCCAAAGTAAGAGCTTCCCCTTCCTGCAAGTGCCCACAACTAGCAGAGTCCCTGCCCCATTGCCTCTACACTCAGTGGGTGCTGGTTCCTTCTTACCCAGGACCATGTTTCAGCAACACGCCTGGGCCTGGTATTCTGAGATTCACTCAATCCTCCCAGACTCACACCCCAACTAGACAAATAATCTGGGAGGTGAAAGTCTCTATGGTTCCTGTAGAGGTTCCAGCCACACCCATCTAGCCCGAGGGGTCCCCATTTGGTATTTCTGTGGAGTCAGCCTGGAGGTGTTTGCATTTCAGACAGGTTAATCCTTAGCCCTGGGTCTTTCTTTAGATCTTGGTTGTATCCGGAGGATACCAGTTCCGTTCCAAGTCTTCTTGATTTTTTACCAGTTTATGTTGGCACTGAGGTGTTCTATTTGTTCTATTTGTGGGGGAAATTGGGAGAGCTTGAAATTTACCAATCTACTCCACAATCTTCCCAGAATCCTTCCCGTCTCTTATATTTTCACTGTAGAAGTAGCTTGGCATAATTAATAGTCAAATTCAAAACCAGAAACACATGAATTCAAATATTGTCTATGAGATACTGGCTATGTGACCCTCAGTTAAGTAACATAATGGCTCAATGCCCTAGGCATCTTTAAGTCTATAAATTGCTGACCTGCTTTGAGACAGGAAGTTTCATTCTTTAGAAGAGTTCCCCATACCAATGTACAATGTTCACACAGGATCTTTTCTTTTTCTATCCTCTGCAATATTCCTTTTGAGATTCTTGGAAGTTACATATCTAGGTCAATGATTTGCACATTTTTTTGAGTCTCAGGACCCCTTTACATTCTTGAAAATTATTGAGGAGCCCCTCCAAAATTTTTCATTTGTGTTGGTTATAACCATCAACATTTATATGTAAAGCATCTTAGTAATATTATGAAAATAGTTTCAGTCTTATAGGCCAATCTTCTAAAAGGGTCTTGGGAACTCTCAGGTGTGCCTGCATCACACTCTTAAAATTTCTAGTCTAAAATTACAAGTCATTGACAAAGTCCATTGCAGTAGATATTTCCTAAATATACATTTACCTCAACAATTTTTTGTTTCTCAAAATTTCATAAAAAATGAAAAAAAACTATTATCTTTGGATAAGAAATTACTATGGGGTCTCTATGTAAATATATTGGGTTTTGCATACCTTTTTGTTTGTGAGGAAGTAGGCTAGGGAGGAACAAATTGATCACAAAAGTATTTGTAGGATCATTAAGTTTCCTTTTTCTTCTGTTTTAAGTTTGAGGTCCTAGGTAAAATGGGCCAGACAGCTTGCCTAGTTCCAGGTTATTCATCTATTGTTTTTCTTCAAGAATAAAGAAGCACTGGAATGTCAAATAAAAACACAAATGTGCCACATATTATGCCTTCTGAACAAGGATGCTAATTCATTAGCTATATCCACAATTTACTTTAGGCCAAGGTCTATCACAGAAAGCCATGAAAAGGTAAATGGCAGACAAAGAAAAAAACTGGTCAAGGGGAGAAAGGATGCTAGAAAGAAATCTGAACTAGATCTTCTCCCCCATCCTTCATCTGAATCATTGGTAAACAAATAGATGCTGTCCACTGTTCCTTCCAGTTAATCTCTTGTCTAGCATGTAGGCCTCAAAATATTTTCATATATGCACATGTGTGTATATATATATATATCTTACAATATTACAGAATCTCAGATTTGGAAGGGACTTTAGAATTTAAGTCCAACCATGTTTCATTTCGTTTAACACATTTAATCAGAATTTCCTGAGAAGACATCCCCAACAAGTAGTACTAATGGAAAAAATGAGTTATAGCCCAAGAAAAATTCTTTAACAAGATTAATTGAATTTCTAGAAAGATAGCTCATCTTGGACTATGAAACATTTTCTTAAAAAATTTAGTTGTTACTGCAAAGAAGATTAGTACTTCCCCACTTCTTAAAATGGAAAAATCATGAAAATTATAGAAGAAAAAAATATCCAAATGAATGTGGTTTTAGAAAATTTGTGTTGTATGCCAAATAAAAAGAAATGGATCTCTGCTTGAACACAAAAAGTAAAAGATGTTTTCTTAGCTTGATATTGTTAAGGCAACCCCTGGATTTCTCATCAAGTTCAGTCCTGTAGAAATGTAGGGCAACTATGCTCTTTCCTAAATCTGGCCTAACATACAAATGGTTCTTTTATTAGAGAGCTCATTTATGGCTTATTCAATTTTTTTCTAAGGTAGGGTTATTTAAATATTGTATATCTTCATCTGTTAACTTGAGCAATTTTTTTAACACTTTATTTTTCCCAGTTACATGTAAAATAATTCTTTTTACATTTTAAAACTTTGAGTTCCAGATTCTCTTATTTCCTTCCTCCTCACCCCACCCCCATTGAGAAGGCATCTGTGAAATCATGCAAAATATTTCCATTATGTTATGAAATAAATAAAACATAGATCTCTTCCCCTCAAAAAAAATCCTAAGGAAAAATAAAGGTTTTTTGGTTTTTGGGGGTTTTTTTCTTTAGCTATCTTCAATCTACATACAGATTCAAAAGGTTTTATGTGCTTTAGGCATAGATCATATTTGTCGATCATTTATCAATTGGGGAATAGCTCTTTTTTATATGTAAATTTGACACTGTTCCCTCTATTTTTGAGAAATGAGGCCTTCATCAAAAAAACTTGCTTCTAATTTTTTTTCCTAATTACTATTGCTAACTGTATTCCCTACCACCACACCCCTTTATTCTATTCTTTCTCTGATTTAACCCTGTCCTTCCTCAAAAATGTTTTGCTTGTATCTCTACCAAATCTGTATCCCAAAGAGATCACAAAAAGTGGAAAGAATCCATATGTGCAAAAATGTTTGTAACAGTTCTTTTTGTAGTGGCAAGGAACTGGAAACTGACAGATGCCCATTAGTTGGAGAATGGCTGAATACATTATGGTATATGAATGTTATGGAATGTCCTATAAGACATTATATGGTTATGTCCTATGAGAAACAATCAGCAGAGATGATTTCAGAGAGGCCTGGAGAGACTTACATGAACTGATGCTAAATGAAATGAGCAGAACTTTCAGTTTTATAAATCTCTTCTTTACTTTTCAGGATTTCAATTTCAGTGTTTAATTAGAGATTTTTAATTTATTCTTTTTCTAGTTCTTTTAGGTCCTTATTTAGTTCATTGATCTGTGTGTTCTCTCTTTTATTGATATAACTGTTTAATGATATAAATTTCCCTTTAAATACTGCTTTGACTATATTTCACATATTTTGGTATAGTCTCATTTTTTATGAAATTATTATTTCTATAATTTATTCTTTGATTTACTTATTCCTTAGGATAATATTAAGTTCTCATTAATTCTTAGTCTGTACTTGCTATAACCTTTAGTGAATTTAATTTCTATTGCATTATGATCCAAAAATGATACATTTACTATTTCTGCTTTCCTATTTTTATATATGATGTCCTTGTTTGTTCTTTACGTATTTGTGACCTTTACATGTTAAGTTTTTTGTGAGAGAAAAATATATACTCCTTTCTATTCCTATTCAATATTCTCAAGATTAACTTCTAAAATTATATTCATTCCTTAACTTATTATTTTGTGATTAAATCTGTCTAAGTCTAAGAGGGGTATATGGAGATTGTTCACTAGTACAGTTATACTATTTCCTCCTATAACTCATTTATCTTTTCTTTCAAGAACTTGCATGCTCTGCCATTTGGTATAAATATAAATATACACATATATGTATGTATGTGTGTTTATATATGTATGTATGTGCATGTGTGTGTATGTGCATGTTCCATATTAATAGTACTTCATTGTCTAAAGAACATTTTAATGAAATGATGTTTCCTTATCTCTTTTATTTAATCTATTTTGCTTTTTCTACGTCTAATTTTTCCAGTTTAAATGTATTTATTTTGTTTTTGCTATCCTCATATTCACATATGGACTGATAAATTATGTTTGCTAAAATGAACTTATATTTATGAAAAAGTCTTTGTAACAGTTTTAGCACATTTTATCACCTTAAAATTTCACACTATATAGTACATGATTAGGAACCTCTCTTTTTTTATTTCAATTGAAACATAATAGATTCTTCTTCAATCCCTTATTTTGATTCTATATGTGTTTTTCTTTTTCAAGTGGGTCTCTTGTAAATAATATATTATTGGATTATTGTTTCTAGTCCATTCTACTATCTACTTCCATTTTATGGGTGAGTGAATCCCATTCACATTCACAGTTATGACTGTGAACTATGAATTTTCTCCCTGTTTAATTCTCTTCTGTTACACTTCTCTTTTTTTTTTACCCTCTCCCCTCCTCAAACATCTATTTAGCTTTTGATCATTATCTCCCTAAATCTTTCCTCCCTCTTAACACCTTCTTAATTTTCTTAGTCCCACAACTCCTTCTCTCTACCCTAAAACTGAAACCTTGAATTGGATATTTGGCTACAGAACTGCCAAATGTTCCTGCTCCTACATCCAATGAAGACCCATTGAAGTCTCCTGGTATCTCTTTCTGACCAGAGCCTCCAAGACCACAATTCATGCTTCTTCTATTGCTACCTGCAAATTGTACCCCAGCCAGCCACTAATCTGGTGTCCATAAACTTCTCTTTCTATATATCTCTTTCTATATATCTGACTAGAATAATGACTCACTCTGACTTTGTGTTGGCTTTTCTTGCTCAGAATTAGATTTGGTATTTTCTATGGTCATTTTATAGGAAAAATTTTGAGGAAGTTTTGGCAGTTGAAAGCCTTCACTCCTCATCTTGATTCTACCCCTCAACACAATTATCTTTTTAAAAAAATTTAAATAATAGCCTTTTATTTTCAAAATACATGCCAAGATAGATTTCAATATTCACCCTTGCAAAACCTTTGTGTTCCAAATATTTCTCCCTTCCTTCTTTCCATCCTCCTTCCCTAAACAGCAAGTAATCCAATATAGGTAAAACATAACACATTTTTAAACTATTAAATAACATCTAACTATCTGACATGTTCTTGATACCAAAGACTGTAGAGGGCTGAAACTCCAAAAAGGTATGCTTGAATCAGACAGCAGAACATTTAAGACTAATTACCTATTTGATGTGAGATAATGACTCTATACACATATTTAGATGAGATGGTGATGTGATGGCTCTCCTTACCATTGGTGCTTGTTGAATGTTTGGTGGTGAGATAATTGTAAGCAAGGATTGGAGGGCGGGGTGACAGAAATCAGAGAGACTTGGCTGCAGGATAAAAAGGAGAGAGGCTGGAGACTCTGGACTCCAGAATCAAGGATACATCTTTGACAAGATGTGTGGCAGCTTGCCTGTCTCCTTCACTCCTCTCCCTAAAGACCAACAACTTTGATTAATCCTAACTCTGACTGATCCTGAGGCCCTCCAGGGAGCTAGTCTGGACATTACATTTGCACCCCGACATGGACTAAATACCATAATTTCAATGAAGAAGTCCCTGTGACCAGGAAATAGGGTGAGTATTAAAATAGACAAATAGGAAACTTTGTTAAAGGCTAAACTAGTAACTTTCATTTTCTAGCTGAAATGGGGCAGATATTAGGAAAAGATTCTCTCCCATCCCCACCCCCACCCTCACCCCGAGGGAGGTCTATAGAAAGCATACTTAGACTAATAAAGAAGCAAAGTTGGCTTGTAAATTGGGAGCAGATTGGACTCTTGGAAACATTAGAATGCACGTTCCCTTGGTTCTCCAAGGCATTAAAAATAGAGGCAGATAATTGGAAACTAGTAGGAGACCAACTATGTGAATATTACAATGATAATGGTCCTGATTCAATTTCTAAGGAAATATTCTATATATACAACATAATACAATTGTCCTTTAAATATCCCACAAATTCTAGAAAAAAGAAAAGTTTTAAGGAGAATAGCCAGACAAGAAAGTGGAGAAAGAGGAAGAGAAGGAAGAGGGTAATGAAAATATCACAGAAAGCCATGGGGAGTTAAGTGAACTTAAAGGGTGTAGTGATTCTCACTCTCACAGCCCAGCTTCACCTTTGCCTATCCCCGAGCAAGCTCTTGACCCTCCCCATCAACTTTACCTTCCTGGGTAGAGGGAGGAGGAGGAGTGTAAGGGCAGTGATATCACCAGCACCTCCTCCCCCAGCAACTACCCTTCTCCCATGACTCGATTGCAAAAGGCACTACTTAAAGCCAGAGAGGAAGGGCAAAATACAGCTGATTTGAGAACAGAAATTTATTCTGTGATTGAACAGCTTAACTCTTCAGGTCAAGAAAGAAGAAGATATACTCCTTTAAATCTAGAAATTATCAAAGATCTGAAAAAGGCTTGCACTCTTTATGGGTCTACATCATCCTATGTTACGATGTTATTATAGAATTTGGCTTATGAAAGTTTAACCCTTAGTGAACTGGAAATCTATAGCTTAGAACCTAGACAAAACTTGCAGCTTTCTGAATATAGTGAACTCTGTAGGATACAAGCCCAATGAAATAGGAAACCTGGAGTTAATACGCCAATCACCTGTGACCAACTAACAGGTGTAGGTTCTTATGCAGACATTTCAGCACAGATTAATTACCCCATAGCAGCATTTGAGCAAATTGCTTCTGCTACTTTTTAATCAAGGGACATCCTCCCAGAAAGGCAAGATAGAGGGGAAGCCTTCACGAAAATAGAGCAAGGTCCAAATGAACCTTTTGCTGATTTTGTGGGATGTCTGCAGACAGCTGTAGTAGGAACTATTGGTGAAAATGAAGCAACAGAAATTATGATAAGACAACTTGCTAAAGAAAATGCTAATGAGGTTTGCCAAAGAATTATACTAGGACTACACAAGGATGCTCCTTTAGAGAAGATCATAAGACATTATGCCACAGTGGGCACAAATACCTTTTTTAGCCAGGCTATGATGCAGACTTCCCAAGATCCCAACATAGGAAGACAGGGTCCCTTTTGACAAGGGGCTTCCAGAGAGACTCATCAATGCTTTCAATGTGGTAAAGTAGGGCATTTGAAAGTTTAATGTCATGTGATAAAGTAGGGCATTTGAAAGTTTAATGTTGTTATAAAGACAGAGTGAGAAAACAGAGTGGGAGAACAAGACCCAAAATCCCATGTCCAAAATGCAACAGAGGCTTCCACTGGGCATCAGAATGTAGATTGATTCAGGGAAATGGGATGGGGGGCCCAAGGCAAAAAACACTTGGGGCATGATGGCAGTTGATGCTACACTCAGAGAGTCTTTAGAAGTTCAATACTCAAACATGACCAATCAGCCAAGAAATAATCTGATGAGAGAATGGGATTACAATTGGGGAGAATAGAGTTGTATGCAGCTGGGACTACTGAGATACCCCCTGGAGCTATCTATTCCTCTACAGACTATGGATCCCTTACCTACAGGCACAATAGGCTTGACCATCTCATCTCCTGAGAGTCCTTACAGTGTTTGTCCATACACTGATGTGGGAAACTGGGGAATATGTAGATAATATCCCAGTCAGTAATACAGATAAACAATGTATGACTTATCACCCAGGAGAAGTAATAGCATCAGGTTTACTGATACAGACTCCTAATAAGCAATCTGGTGATAGTTGCCCAGATTCTGACTCCAAGCAATAGAATCCAGGAATATTCTGGACAGCAATTGTGATAGCTGACCATCCTATGCTCACTATCTATATGAATAACATACCATTAGAAGGATTGGTAGACACAGGTGCAGATCATAGAGTTATTAGAGGTGCCAGCTGACCCAATCACTGGCCAAAGATTAAGGCAGACATCTACATGTCTGGTGTAGAAGGATGGATAGCAGCTGAAGTTAGTGCTATCCCTTTGAGATGAACATTTGAAGGCAAAACAGGAGTTTTTACTCCTTTTATTGCTGAAAAAATCTCCATCAGTATGTGGGGAAGAGACATTTTACAGTAATTAGGAGTACAAATGAGTATTTTGGTTTTTTAGGCAGGGTTGTTGTTGAAGGCCTGTCAATACTTTCACCTGTTCCTATTCAATGAAAAACTGACACACCAGTGTGGATAGAATAGTGACCTTTAGCCGGTGATAAAATTCAGGCCTTATCCAGATATAGTACAGGAGCAACGTGACCAAGGACACTTACAACCTTCTGTAAGTCCTTGAAATTCCCCTGTATTTATTGTAAGAAATAAATCTGGAAAATGGAGGATGTTGACTAATTTAAGAAAAGTAAATGAACAGATGGAAACTATGGGAACTCTTCAGCCTGGACTTCCATCTCCTACTCAATTGCCTAGAGAATGGCCTCTTTGGGTTATAGACATTAAGGATTGTTTCTATTCTATCCCTCTAGATAAGGATATAAAAAGATTTACCTTTTCAGTGCCCAGATTAACTTAGCTGAGCCTTATAAAAGACATGAATGAACAGTTTTGCCACAGGGAATGAAAAACAGCCCTACTATGTGTCAAATGTATGTTGCTGCTGCTCTTACTCCAATAAGAAAAGTATTTCTAAATGTTATGTTATTACATTACATGGATGATATACTGGGATGTGCACTTGAAGAGCAAATGTTAGAAGCATGTCTACAAAAGACCATAGAAACACTAAAAAACTAAAAATTGCATATAACTCCAGGAAAAATTCAAAGACATGCTCCTTTTCAATATTTAGGATATGAAGTATACCCTAAGGTGCTTACAGTACAAAAACTTTCCTTAAGAACAGAGAAGCTATACACCTTAAATAACTTTCAGAAATTGATAGGAGATATCCAATGGATGCATCCAGTGTTAAGCTTGACTATCTATCAATTGCAACCATTGTATGACATTTTAAGGGGAGACAGTGCTTTAAATTTACCACGCCAGCTTACAAAAGAAACTCAAGAGGCTTTGAGAGAAGTTGAACTGTCTTTATCCAATGTGGGTGAAAGAGTCACTCAAAAACCCTTGGAAATATCAGTTTTTACTATAAAAGAGGCACCCACAGCAGTCCATCAAGGAGCCAGTGTGATAGAGTGGGTGAACCTCCCAGCACAACCAGAACAAAACCTTATTCCTTACCCAGTGCTTGTGGCTAGAATTTTATTAAAGGCCATTAAGTGAGCAGTACAATTATCTGGGATAAGACCTGACAAGATATACACCTTTTATACCAGTGCACAAATTAATGTATGCTGTGAAACCATCCCAGAGTAGCAAATTTTATTGGCCACAACTCCAAATTTTACACACGGGTCTCCATTAAAGATAACCCAACTATTACATAATTGGCAATGGATTTTTGAAGAAAAGGTTTCTAAAGTTCCTCTTAAAGGACCAATTATCTTTATAGATGCATCCAAATATAACATTTGTGCTGTATACTCTCATGACAACTCTAAAGAGAGTAGTCAGAACTCTTTTTCAGTTCACTCAGCAGAATGAATAGTATGCAATCATTCTCGCTTTTACTTATTGTCCAGGAGATATAAATATAATATCTGATTTGGCCTATTCAGTAGGTGTGGTACAAAGAATTACCACAGCCCAAATAAAATTTGTAGCTTTTAATATATATCAGCTCTTTAAGGAACTTCAAGAGGAAGTGAGAAAGCAAACAGGTAAGATTTATATCATGCATGTCCACTCTCATAGTGGATTTCCAGGTCCTATTTTTGATAGTAATTTAAAGGCAGATAGCCTTCTAACCATGTTAGCCAATACTCCTTTATTTCAGGCAGCCCAAGAATCTCATTCTAAATATCATCAGCCTGCTTGAGCTTTACATTTAGTTTGGAATAACAAAAGAGGAAACTAGGAGCATAGTAAAAGCCTGTACAGCTTGCCTTCCTTTCCATGCTCCTACGCTCCCTTCAGGGAAGAACCCTCATAGTTTGAGACTCAATGAAATTTGGCAAATGGATGTGACCCAATCTTTCAGTCATTTGTCTTTTATCCATGTTGTGGTCACCTTTTCAGTATTCATTTTTGCAATACCAGCAGCAAAAGAGACAGCCTGAGTGGTCATTGAATTCCTTATACAATCATTTGCAATTATGGGTATGTCACAAGGAATAAAAATAGATAATGGACCTGCATATTCTTCTAAATATTTTGCACACTTTTGTGCACGGTATCAGATTTTACACACCACTGGCATACCTTTCACAGGCAATAATAGAGAGGAGAAATAGAGACATCAAGATTCTCCTCCAAAAACAAAAGAAAGGGGGTGCCACAGGCAACCCTAGAAAACTTCTAAATTTAGCTCTTTATACTATTAACTTCTTGATTTTTGATAAAGATGCACTGGCTCTAGGAGACAGGTTTTATAACCCATTGGAAAGGCAGTGTCCCGTGCAAGCAGCTCCACTATCTTTAGATAATCGCCAGGTGATGTGGAAAGATCTAGAAAGTGTTGAATAGAAGGGACTAGATGGGTTAACTGCTTGAGGGAGAGGGTTTGCTTGTATCTCTACAGATGGAGAAGGAATCAGATGGATGCCAACGAACCATATCTACCTTGCCCATCAGAGAGAGATGGAGAAGACCCTTGAAATGAAGGAAAAGACCCAAGAAATATTGGGTGGTTCCATTGCTGACTGTACCCACCACTGAAAGAGCATGGAAGTTATGGAAATTGACTCATGGACATCAAAAATTGTTAATGAGATTGATACAGGACTTCAAAACCCTCAGGAATCATTGGATTCCCTAATACATAATAAGACTGTTGCAGGACTTCAAAAACTTGCAGGGATCATTGGATTCCCTAACACATAAAGTAATGGACAATAGATTGATTTTGGACTATCTCTTGGCTGCTGAAGGAGATGTATGTGTGATTATTATTTACATACCCTCCTTCTAGGATTTCTGGAAATCTTTTACAACACCATGTTGATTCATATTGTTTGTTATATCATGACTTGCATATACAATTCATGTTTGTTACACCACATTGAGCCTACACCGACTACGGGGAGAGTCACCACTAATAGCCTGTGCTATTGCTATGTGCTTGTGTAATACCTCCCATGCTGATGAGTTTGTGTATACCTGTTTCTAGTAAGACCCTTCAGCCCAGAAATCCACTAACAATATCTGGCTTGACTCCAGCTTCCCTGTGGTGTTTTTCATCTCTCTTTCTGAGAAGTCAGAGAGGGCGTGACCACCTGTGTTCTAAAAAAACAACAACAATCAAACAAAAAAAAGCGGGAGATGTAGAGGGCTGAACTGAAAAGGTCTGCTTGAGTCATTAAGGCTAATTACTTATTCAATGAGAAATAATGGCTCTATATACATATTTAGATGAGATGGTGATGTGATGGCTCTCCTCACCATTGGTACTTGCTGAATGTTTGGTGGTGAGATAATTGTAGGCAAGGATTGGAGGTCGGGGTAGGAGAAGTCAGAGAGACTTGGCTGCAGAATGAAGAGGAGAGAGGCTGGAGACTCTAGACTCCAGAATCGAGGATACATCTTTGGCAAGATGTGTGGCAACTTGCCTGTCTCCTTCGCTTCTCCCCCTAAAGACCAAGGACTTTGATTAATCCTGACTCTGACTGATGCTGAGGCCCTCCAGGGAGCTAGTCCGGACATTACAAAAGACCATATGACCTTTTGAAAGAATCATAATTTGCACTCCTGAGGCAATCTAGCATATTGTAGGCATTTAACAAATATTTATTGATCAAGTTTTGATGTTATTTCCCTTTTACTTCCATTTTATTCAAATTGATGGCCTAAAGGAATTTTTAAAGTAAAGAATACAGTCCTGTGATTTCAATGGTATAGGTAACTCTCTTGTTGGAAAACTCCCTCTATCAATGTAAGTCATCATATTTTCCACAGCTGATAACCTTACAAAATTTCCTAGAGCATTGTTAAGTGACTTGCCCAGAGTAAAACAGCAAGTCCAAGACAGGATTTGAGCTAGCTCTTTATTCAATGCCAAGTTGCCTCTCAACCCAATAAATTTAAATGTATTTATTTTGTTTTTTCTATCCTCATATGCTGACATGGGCTGATAAATTATTTCTTTACTCAAGTGAACTTATATTTATGAAAAAGTCTTTGTAACAATTTTAGCACACTTTATCATCTTAAAATTTCACATTATATAGTACAAACTATACAGTGATTTATACAAATCGCCAAAAGCAAATTGAAGGTGATTTGCACTGTAAGAGAATAGACTTTATTGACCAAGTACCTCTTATTTCATAACTAGCTAGCTATATTTGTAGTTGTAGAATAAAACTGAAATAAGGACGTTCAGCATTAACTATTAACAGAGATCACAGTATATTTTCTAAATTACAAAGGTCAGTCCCTATGTGCATTTTACATAGCAATAAATCAACCAAAAATCTTTGAATGATTGTGTACTAGCTCTAGGTCATTTACTGTGGAGGACATGGAAGATCAATATAATTCAAGTTAAACATTTCTTAATGTTTTCAAGTTTGGTAGCAGGACATAGTGGATAGAATGTTGGTCTTGGAATTAGAAAGGCATGATTTTAACTGCTGCCTCTGCTATTAAGTCATTAATTCTGTGATTATAAGTCCTTTCTGTGACAACTGCCTAAAAATTATTTGTAAAATATTTCTAAAGTGAAGTTTCTACATTCTTGATATGGTATGATCCACAGTGTTGTGTGAATAATCAATGATACAGTGGGTACCCTCTTTATGATAAATATTTTGACAGCTTATCTCTAATACAACGTTACATTACTCCCCTATTCCTCCTTCTGCTACTGTATAACCTCCCAATCTGTCCCCTTCTGTATTAAATGTCAAGCCATAACCAACTTGTGATGCAGGCAACTGTATCAGTGGCTCATATATCATTTAGAAAATCTCATTCTCTGCTCTCCATTATCTCATGGTTATGGCAGGTAAACTACAACAGATTCTAGGCTCCTAGGGCAATAACTAAAAAGCAAGAGTCCTCTTGCCTTTCAATTTTGGTGGAAGTAAAGCCCAGGAAAGCAAGCATGAATGGATTGAGATCTTCATCAGAGATCCCAATATCTTTTCCCCCAAATCAATTACTCTTCCGAGCTTCCCTGTTTTCTGTAAAGATTAGCACTAACTTTCCACTTAATTATGTTTTAAATCTTGGTGTCATCCTCAACTCCTTACTCTCACTAACCCCATATATTCAATCTTTTTTCTACATTTACACTATTTTTCAAACTTATTCTTTCCTCTCTACACATACATCTGTCACCCTAGCATAGGCTGTAATGGTCTCTTGTTTGAACTATTGCAATCACTTCCTAAATTATTTCCCTCTCTCAAATATCTCCCCTCTCTAGTCCATCCTCCACACAGCCACCAAGATGGTTTTCCTAAAGTGCAAGTCTAACATGTTACTCCCCACTCTATAAGCTTCAATAACTTCAATTAGCTCTAAGTGCTAAATATGAATTCATTTGTTTTCCTTTAAAAACTCTTCAAACTCTGACCTCAAATCACTTTTTCAGTTTTACTATAAATTACTCCCTTTTTTGCACTGCACAGTCTAGTCAAACAGGTGATCTTGTTTCTCCATTCCTTTTCCCATCCCTATTGCCATAACTAGAATCCACTCTCTCCTCCTCTACCTCCTGAAATTGCTTATTTCCTTCAAGACTCAGCTCAACCCCTACTTTCTACATGAAAACTATATTGATTATCCATCCCCTGTCCTTGGTTCCTGGTAATATATTTATTATGTGTCCTTCATATGCTTATTTATGTATATATTGTCTCCCCTGTCCCCAAAAAAGAATATAACTTCTTTGATGGTAGGAATTATTTTCATTTTGTTCTTTGCATCTTTATAGCCTAACAGTGCATGGCACATAGTAGATGCTTAATAAATAATTAATGCTTATTTATTGACTGGTCGATTTTTGGAAGGAATTTCCAAATTGATCAAATAAGAGCTCCATTTGGATATTTGAGATTTTGAGAGGTACACTTATTTCATTTCAATATCTAATTAGCCAAATCCCCAGATCTATTCAGCAAATCAGAGGAAGAATAAATATGTATGGGGAGGAGGGTTGCTTGTTTTTTATGTTTTCCAGCTTAGATTTTTTTATTTTCCCAATTACATGCAAAAACAATTTTAACATTGTAAAATTTTGATGTTTCTAATGCTTGTGTTATGATTGTAATGGGCTGAGGCTTGAGTTGATGCACTGAGGTCCCAAGCACATGAGGCTAAATAGTAATTGGACCATACTCTATTAATATATAAGCTTAGAGAAAGAATGGCCCCCGCCCACTCTTTGTGCAAGTCCTGATGTGTTGTATAGGAAATGACAATTTTGGTGGGTGGAGGCAGGGGAGTGGAAAAGGAAGGGGAGGGAGAGACTGCTGGCTGGTGTCTTGTCACAGCTGCTTACATTGCTATTGGGACCGCCCTTCACCTCCCATCCCCCTCTGCTAGCTGGCTTCCTGTCGCAGCTGCCCATATTGCTATCGCAATCCCTTTTCACCTCTATTGAGAATAAAGATTGAAGATTTTTTTCTTAACCTGAATTCCTGACTCTGGCTGATTTTAGATACGCGGTCATCACATTTGACGCCCAACGTGGGGCTCTGGTGTCCCCAGATTCAGCAACACTATGTATCCAGCTCTTCTCTTTCTGCTACTTGCCTTCTCCTCCATCCCAGGAAAGACACAATATGCAGCCTTCACTTCTGCACCTCTCCAAGACGAAATCTGAGAACTAGAATGTGGTCGACCTCTTCGCCAGGACCGCGTTGTGGGCAGCTCTGATGCACCTCTTGCAAAGTGGCCTTGGCACGTAAGTGTCAACAGACATGGAAGGCAAATATGTGGCGGCACCCTCATCTCCAAGTCCTGGGTTGTCTCTGCAGCTCATTGTTTCGTATTCAGATGCAATTTCTTTCCCATTCCACCAAAGCAATTTAATGTTGCTGTGAGTGTGTACTCTCAACTGTCTTTAATGCTAAACCCAAAGTTATCAGCTGGCATGCATCAGATAGTGAAAGTGCCAGATATTCTGGTTCATGAGAATTACTTCAGAGTTGACCATGGAAATGACATTGCTTTATTGGGTCTTGCTGAGTCTGTCAACTTCATAGAGTATGTGCAGCCCATTTGTTTGCCCCGAGCCAATCACAGTTTCCCCTCCTGGAGCTTCCTGCTGGACCACAGGTTGGGGAAATGTCCAAGAGAGAGTACCGGAATCCCTCCAGTCAGGCTTGATACTCCAGCAACTGGAACTGAAGATCATTGGACCCAAAGAATGTCAGTGTCTCTACAACTCCAATGGTCCCTATAATTTTACTGAGAAAATGTTACCTACTATGCTCTGTGCTGGCTACAAGGAAGGGAAAAGAGGTCCCTGCCAAGGGGACTCTGGAGGCCCACTTGTCTGTGAGGAACAAGGCCTCCTGGCTTTTGGCCATGGCTGTGTAAGGAGGAACCAGGGGTCTTTGCAAATGTGGTGGCCTTTGACGACTGGATCAGGGATCGAGTGGAACGTGCAGCTTTCCCTGAGCAACATAAACCTATCCCAAGGCCTTTGGTAGAAGACTCTGACAATTGTACTATTGCCTCGCCAGACACCTGGTGACTGGCCCTGGAAAGCTGTAATAATTACTCCAGCATCTACGCCCTGCCATGGGGTGTTGGTGGCAGAGAAATGGGTTCTTGCACCAGGCAGCTGCTTTCTGGGCCTAAAAGACAGCAGTAGTTGGCATGTGATGCTTCCACTGAAGGCACAAAGGATACCTATCCTCAGTGTACAATTAAATGTCAACTTCACATACGATTATGAGTATGACCTGGCCCTCTTGGAGCTAGTAGTACCAGTGTCTTTTACTGAGGATACAAGGGCCGTGTGTTTACCCCGTCTGCCTCACTACTTTTTGCCCAATAGCCAGTGCCGTCTGATCCAATGGGGCCGGGGAAAGCCAACCCTGGATTCCCCAGCCCTGTTGGAAGCTGAAATGACATCTAACTGGTGGTGTTATTGTGTATGTGATTCGAAGATGGACGTGGTATCCGACCCCTTGGAGAATCCCAGGATCCTGTGTGCTGAATACCATGAAGAGGAGAAAAATGGCTGTTGGATGGGAAGCCGCTGGGGCCTCCTGTGCAAGGAATCGGGATCCTGGTTTCTGGCAGGTATTTCAAAGCCTCCAGAAGATTGTCTTCGGCCTCGGGTCTTCTCCCCTCTACAATTTCAAAGCTATTGGATCAAGCGTACAGCCCTTTCCTCCTACATGGAGGATCAGCTCAATTGGGACTTTACGGCTGTGAGGACTTTATCATTCTGTCCCTCCAAAACCACTTTTGGAGCTTGTGACATTCAGTCATACAAAGATAGTAACCCATGGCCCTGGGTGGCAGAGGTGCACAATGCTAGGGATGAAGTTTGCATGGCCAGTCTAGTGAGTCCTGGTTGGGTCCTAACAGACACTCATTGTGTGGCCAGTCATGGCTCCATAGTATCTTGTCTACAGGTTAAACTGGGTAGAACATGCTTTTGTATCCCAGACCAGGTGTCAAGATGCCAGCCAGAAGTCTCTCTTTCTGCTTCCCTTTCCACTCCCCTGCCTCCACCCACCAAAATCGTCATTTTCTATACAACACATCAGGACTTGCACAAAGAGTGGGTGGGGGCCATTCTTTCTCCAAGTATACATATTAATAGAGTATGGTCCAATTACTATTTAGCCTCATGTGCTTGGGACCTCAGTGCATCAACTCAAGCCTCAGCCCATTACAATGATAATACAAGATTCCTTGATAAATACAACTAGAGAAATCATTATTCAAAAATCTGACAATTGTTTTTAGAAATCAAATGAAGTAAAAAAGGGAAATATGTATACTTGCCAAAAGTATTTCATTGTCATGGAAGAGTCTTATTTATGGATGACATGATATTGTGTCTAGCCACAAAATATTTCAGTTTCCTCAACCAGATTTATGATTAATAATAATGGTTAATATGAGCCTAACTATCCACATAGGAAAAACTTTCCCACTAAGGTTGGAAAATACCTGTTATCCAGACTATGATATGCAATATCATAGCTGGTCCTTTATTACATACATTTGGGACAGATACTGCTCATGGTCAGAAGAAAAAAGGAGCAATTATATTTGGGAAATGGAATAGTACTTTCATAGGATCACAGAATTAGAACTGAAAAGAACCTGAAAAGGTCACATAGCTAGTAATTGTATCATAAGCGCTTGAATTCTAGGTCTTCTCTTTGAAGTCTTTGTCACAAAAATTATTAAAGTAAATCTGTACATTCTCTACAATGACATATTGATTTTGTTGTGAGTCTCTGAGAAGCAGAAAAGAGGTCATCTTGTCTAAGCTCCATAATTTAACAAGAATGAAGAAATAGAAGCTAATAATAACAACAATGGTTAGTATTTATATAGTGTCTACTATGTGCCCGACACTGGTCTGTGCTTTACAACAACCCTGGGAGGTAGGTACAATTATTATCTCCATTTAATAGATGAGGAAACAGAGGGTCACAGAGCTAGTAGTATCTGAGGCTAGATTGGACTTCAAGATGAATCTTTGTGATCCCTGACCCAGCATTCTTATCCACTGTGGCACCACCCAGCCGCCTCAAATATCAGTGACTTGTTCAAGGTCTTGTAGGTCAGAAATAGCAAAATAGAAGTCAGGCCCTTTGACTTCACATCCAGTTTACTCTTTACCCTGAGTCTCACTGCCTTTCAATGGCCCCAAGCTTGGCCCTGTCGTGATTTCTTTAGTGTTGATATTCTTCCAGTAGTGCTAATGAAATACCACAATCCCCAAAGAAATAAAACTGCAAGGGTAGCCAAAGGACAATAAAGACATGCATGGGACATGTAAATAGACTGTAGTGTATTAGTAGAGATAAATGGCATGGAAAAAATTACATAAAACGTAAGAAAGACATAAGTTCACAGATTTAATCATACACAGGGTCTCAGAGGTAATTTAATTCAATTTCTTCAGTTTAGAGATGAGGAAAATGAGTTTTCAAGAATGTCCCTTAAAAATAATTATTCACAGCAACATATAGGACTTACAATAATAGCTAGCATTTATGTAGCCCTTAGTATATTCCAGGCATTATGCAAATTGCTTTGCAATTATTAACTCATTGGATCCTGAGTAGGTGTTATTATTATTCCCATTTAACAGATGAGGAAACTAAGGCAAAGAGAGTGACTTGTCTGGAGGTCCCACAGCTAGTATCTGAAGTCCACATTTGAACTCGAGTCTTTGCAATGTTCAGGATAGCTTTCTGGAGGACCTTGGAATCAGCCCGAGTCCTTGGTCTTAGTGAAGAAGTGATGAAGGCAGGACAGCCACCACCAGACTGGTCAAAGATGGAATGTCACATTTCCAGTCCTTCTCAGCCCTTATATACCTTAGTACAATTATATTCTTACAGCATACTGAATATGTGTGAACTAGAGAACCATTACATCACCATGCTAAGTACTAAGTACATATGTGAACTAGAAAATCATCCATCTCATCAATTCCACTGAGTTAATGCCTTGTTTCAAGTATACTTCTCTAGATTTCCGGCCCTCTACGGGTCTTTCTGACTCCAGATCCAGTGCTCTATTTACTGTGACACCTACTTACAACGGTATTATCAGCAAATGTTTTTTCAAGCTTGGAAATTGTCAAATTTCAGCAAAAGAAGGTCATTGTATAGAGCCACAATTAGTTCTATTATTTTAAGTTGGAAATTTTCAGGTAGATCAATTATGTTGAAATAAGTGCTTGAATTCTAGGTCTTCTCTTTGAAGTCTTTGCCACAAAATTATTAAAGTAAATCTGTATATTCTCTGCAATGATATATTGATTTTGGTGTGTCTGAAAAACAGAAAAGTATTCTAATTTGCTTTTGCCAATTCAATTTGTAATCACTTTAATTTAGTTTCAAATTATTTTTTCTCTGAAAAAAAAAAAGCAAGCAAGAAACTGATGTGACTTTTTTCAATTTGATATTAAATGCTTGAGAAGTGATATGTAATGTCAAATATGAATGTCAGGTGTCCAAGGCACAGAACCACTCAGGTTTTAGCCATCATAATGAAAAGTTATACTGTATTTCTCACTTCATAAAGCTATCCTAGCACATTCACTTGGTTCAACAGTCACATTACACAATAA
Source organism: Antechinus flavipes (assembly GCF_016432865.1). Lineage (NCBI taxonomy): Eukaryota > Metazoa > Chordata > Mammalia > Dasyuromorphia > Dasyuridae > Antechinus > Antechinus flavipes. Next base: position 495,600,278 of record NC_067398.1, on the reverse strand, counting down.
TGACAGCCAATTGTTGTTTTAAATATTTTAATAGATCTTTAAACTAGTGCCTTTGTAATTCTTTTTTTTTCCTAAAGAGGTCAATGCATTCTATGTATTACATTGTTCAGTCACCAGGAAGACACAAACACAAGTTTTAATACATCAATAATATACAATAAACTTAAGTAGTAGTCAAGCAAAGTTGATCCATTTTTTTAAAAATAGGGTAATTAAAGTTCCAGAGGTGTATAGAGTTTTCAAAGAAGACTAGCATCTCTAGGATGGGGCTTGGTGATCCTTTTTCAAGGGTAAAACCATATTGGCAAATGGGCTAAAACAGGTTGAGGGTAACCAAAAGACCTCAAAACTATGTGAGTTAAGGGATGTCTACAACAAGCACATGAAGACTTTCCCTAATGGAATGGACAAATAAGCACAATTTGTTCCAACAGTTATGAAGGCAACTGAAGCAGGTGCTGTGGAGCACTTAGAATCTGGTCAGACATCAAAGATACTAAAGTCATCTAACACATCCTGGTTCATCACCAGTCATTTTGACTTTTGTCTTACCCCTAGACTTAAATAACTCTGAAAGGGAGGATGAGGTTGATGATGTATAACTCTGCCTCACTTAAATCCAATTCATGCACAACCCAAGTTATTACCTATAATGTCATTGGTTCTCTTCAAAAATAAGGGGAAAATAGAGCAATAATGAATTGAACCAGCTATACCCAGAGAAAGAACTCTGGGAATGTTAACATAACATGTCCCTTTATGGGACATAAAAAATGAAAACAAGTAAATTAGCATTTATTCAATACAATTTAATTTCCTACTAATGTTAATATTTCTTATGTATACTTGTGAAATAAACTGCTAGTTTCAGTTCATTTCCATAATTTATAGGGAAGTAGTCATGAAAAAATAAACAATGTAGAAAAAAAAATAACACAAACCATGATTTTCATGCAATCTGCATGGAGGAGCAGGGAATAAACATTTAAAGAGCATTTAATGAACATTTGTTTTTCTTTTTCAAAGGGAGAGGGAAGAAAGGAGGGAGAAAATGCATTTTTTTTTTATTTATTTAATTATTATTATAGCTTTTTATTGACAAAACATATGCATGGGTAATTTTTCAACATTGACCCCTGCAAACACTTCTGTTCCAACTTTTCCTCTCCTTCCCTCCACTCCCTCTCCTAGATGGCAGGTAGTCCCATACATGTCAAACATGTTAAAGTACATCTTAAATACAATATATGTGTACATATTTATACAATTGTCTTGTTATACAAGAAAAATTGAATTTAGAAAGAAGGTAAAAATAACCTGGGAAGAAAAACAAAAATGCAAGCAAACAATAACAGAAAGAGTATAAATGCTACACTGTGGTCCACACTCATTTGCCAGTGTTCTTTCACTGGGTGCAGCTGGTTCTGTTCATCACTGATCAATTGGAACTGAATTGGATCCTCTTATTGCTGAAGGTAGCCACTTCCATCAGAGTTGATCCTCATATAGAAATACATTTTTCTTAATAAACCCTTTTTAAAACAAACAAAAAAATTACTGAGAACATACTTTTGAGATAATAGATAATATACTATACTAGAAGTCAGGAAAATTAAATTGAAATATTGGCCCACACACTTACAATGATACAACTTTTGTGGCTTCAAGCACTTACTAGCTCTGTGACCTTTACTGAGTCACCTAAACTCTCTCAGCCTCAGTTTTCTCATTTGTAAAATGTGGTTGCTAATAATAATGGCTTTTGTGAGAATATATATGCTTTTTGCAAACCTTCAAGCACAATCTCATCAATACCAATTAATTAATTTAATATTATTACTATTGACATAGAAGGAATTGTGTCACTTTAATCTCCCAATTTGGGACATTTTCACTGGTTGTCATCTATGCCTAAAATTCTCTCTCTCATTTCATCTCTAACCCGCTGACTTCGCTGGCTTCTTTCAAGTTCCAGATAATATTACACCTTCTAAAAAAAACTTTGTAAATCCCCCTTAATTCTAGAACCTTCCCTATATATATATATATATAAAATATATTATTATATATATTCCCTGTATATATTTTTATTTGTAAGACTTATTTTGATAATGAACAAGACTTTCCTTCTATCTAACAGAAAACAATCTAGTAGGGTGGGAATAAGACATGCTCACTAATAAATAGGATAGCATGGGTCAAGACGCATAATAGAAATATCACCAAAACTATGAGCATTCAGTAAAATTATGCTACATCTGGCAGAAATCTAAACTCATTTTGAGAATACTTGTGACCATGGGGAGGAATCCCTTGATTTCCTAAAGATCTCACTGGGTTATTTGTGTGGAAAGTGCTTTGCAATCTTTTAAATGCTATTTAGATGGAAGTTGTTATTTTTATAATGAGGTCAGATTTCATCAGTGTAGGGAATTCTCAATGCGTAAACTCACTGTTCTACAATTTATTTTTACTGTTATGTTGCTCAATCATTTCATTTGTGTTCCACTCTTCATGACCCCATTTGAAGTTTTCTTGGCAAAGATAATGCAGTGGTTTGCCATTGCTTTCTCCAGGTTATTTTTCAGATAAACAAACTGAGGCAAACAGATTTAAGTGACTTGCCCTGGGTCACATAGCTAATAAGTGTCTGAGGCCAGGTTTGAACTGTTTTTCTGACTCTGGGTCTGGTGGTTCATCCATTGTGCTACTTAGCTATCCCTCTACAAACTACAGTCTTAGAGAAATTAAATGACTTGGCCAGGATCCCACCGCCAGTATAGATCAGAGGAAGAACCATGTTTTCCTAACTTGCTTTCTTAACTGTTATGATTACCACCAGAAAGTCCTGTATAAAGTCCTAATCCACAGGTCTGCTATGTCATCCTCCTACTTAATGACTTCCACTGACTTTCAGTTGTTTGCAGGATTAAATTTGGCATTCAAAGTCCCTCATAGGCAGACTTCCGGCCAAGATGGCGGAGAGGAGGCGCACAGCTGTGTAAGCTCCGCATTTTCTCTCAGAATCCATTTCATTACAAGCCTCTGAATTAATGCTTGACTGAAAAAAACCCCACAAATAGTTACCAAGAGAAGACAGCCTTGAAATTCACCAGGAAAGGTCTGTTTTTGCTCAAGGGTGGGGACGGTTTTAGATCGGGCACAGGCTGAGAGCAGGCAGTGGCAGCAAGACCACAGGAGCAGTCACAGCCAAGCAGACCAGAGTGGGGTGGGGTGTGATCTCAGCTGTCTCTGCAGGGGGAGCTTTGCTACAGGATTGGATACTTTGTCCTGGCAGCAAGTCAGCAGCCCAGCAGAGAAGCTAAAAACACCAGGGGTAAAGAATACAACCCCGAACAGCTGGAGTCTCTTGGACCTGGCCATCCCTCCCCAACAGTGTCTCAGCACACTCTCGGATCTCAGAGCACAGGCGCAGCACAGTCCTGCTAGTTACTCGCTGCTGCCCCGCCGCAGTCTGTAGAGGAAGCTCGGTAACACCACCCAGCCCCTCCCCCCAAAAAATCAGACTCCATTTAGGGTTTTTTCTTTTTTTTCTTTTTGCTAGTTTGTCTTCGATTCTTCTCTGACAAAATGAGCAAAAAATTGAAAAGGACCTTAACCCTTGAAGCTTCTATACGGATAGAGAGCAGACTCTAAACCCTGAGGAGACTAAAAACAGACTGTCTCCAGGTGAATCCCCAAAGGAAGAGATCATCTGTTCCTCAGCACAGATGAACCTCATAGAAGTGATTAAAAAGTCTCTCACAAGAGAGCTAGAAGAAAAATGGGAAAAGGAGAGGGAAGTTTGGCAAGAGACTCTGGAGAAGTCATTGCACTCATTTAAAGACAGAGTGGATAAAGAAATCAAATCCTTGAAAAATAGGATTAGTGAACTGGAAACAGAAAATAGCTCTCTAAAAAATAAAATTGGCAAAATGGAAAAAAATTCCATAGAACAAAAGAACTCAATTGGACAATTAGAAAAAAATATTTAAAAAGTGAGTGAAGAAAATACTTCATTGAAAATCAGAATCAAACAAATGGAATTGAATGACTCGAGGAGACAAGAAGAATCAGTCAAGCAAATCCAAAAAAATCAAACAATGGAAAAGAATGTGAAATACCTTCTTGGGAAAACAACAGACTTGGAAAATAGACCAGGAGAGACAATCTGAGAATTATTGGACTCCCAGAAAAGTATGATGAAAAAAAGAGCCTGGACACTATTTCCCAGGAAATTATCAAAGAGAACTGCCCAGAAGTCATAGAAAGAAAGGGTAAAATAGACATTGAAAGAATTCATTGATCACCTACTGAAAGGTATCCTAAAATCAAAACACCAAGAAATATAGTGGCCAAATGCCAGAACCCTCAGATGAAGGAAAAAATACTGCAAGTGGCTAGAAAAACCCAATTCAAGTATCGAGGAGCCACAATAAGGATCACCCAGAATCTAGCAGCATCCACATTAAAGGATCAAAGGGCCTGGAATATGATATTCCGAAAGGCTAAGGAACTTGGTATGCAACCAAAAATAACTTACCCAGCTAGAATGAGCATCTTTTTCCAGGGAAGAAGATGGACATTCAACGAAGAAAGCGAATTTCACCGATTTTTGATGAAAAACCCAGAACTTAACAAAAAGTTTGATCTACAAATATAGAACTTAAGAGAAATCTAAAAAGGTAAAAGATTAATCTTGGGAACTATATTTCTGCTATAAAGATGTATGAAGAATACATGTATACCTTGTTCTAGAAACTAAATATGGAAAGGACATTGTACCAGAAAAAGGGTAAAGTGGGGTACTACATCTCATGAAGAGGCAAAGAAAACCTAGTATATCTGAGAGAAAGAATGGAGAGGGATGAATATAGTGAGTATTTTACTGCTTTCAGAATTGGCATTAAGAGAAAAATTTTAGACATATTCAATCTATGGTGTAACTTCTCCCACCTCATTGAAAAGTGAGAAGGGAAAAGTGAAAAGGGAAGGAATAAGCTAAGCAGAAGGGAATACGGAAACTGGGAGGGAAAGGGGTAAGATAGGGGGAGGAGCTCTAAGGCGGGGGGAAGGGATACTAAAAAGGGAAGGCTGTGAGAAGCAAGTGGTGCTCACAAGCTTAATACTGGGAAGGAGGGTAAGGGGGAAAGAAGGGAGAAAAGCATAAACAGGGGTTAACAAGATGGCAAGTAATACAGAATTGGTCATTTTAACCATAAATGTGAATGGGGTAAACTCCCCCATAAAGAGGAAGCAATTAGCAGAATGGATAAAAAGCCAGAATCCTACAATATGTTGTTTACAGGAAACACACCTGAAGCAGGGAGATACATGCAGGTTAAAAGTAAAAGGCTGGAGCAAAACCTACTATGCTTCAAGTGAAGTCAAAAAAGCAGGGGTAGCCATCTTGATCTCAGATCAAGCTAAAGCAAAAATTGATCTAATTAAAAGAGATAAGGAAGGACACTATATCTTGCTAAAGGGTAGCATGGATAATGAAGCAATATCAATATTAAACATATATGCACCAAGTGGTGTAGCATTTAAATTCTTAAAAGAGAAATTAAGAGAGCTGCAAGAAGAAATAGACAGCAAAACTATAATGGTGGGAGATCTCAACCTTGCACTCTCAGAATTAGATAAATCAAACCACAAAATAAATAAGAAAGAAGTCAAAGAGGTAAATAGAATACTAGAAAAATTAGATATGATAGATCTCTGGAGAAAATGTAATGAAGACAGAAAGTAGTACATTTTCTTTTCAGCAGTTCATGGAACCTATACAAAAATTGACCATATATCAGGACATAAAAACCTCAAACTCAAATGCAGTAAGGCAGAAATAGTAAATGTATCCTTTTCAGACCACAATGCAATGAAAATTACATTCAACAAAAAGCCAGGGGAAAGTAGACCAAAAAATAATTGGAAATTAAATAATCTCATATTAAAGAATGATTGGGTGAAACAGCAAATCATAGACATAATTAATAACTTCACCCAAGAAAACGATAATAATGAGACATCATACCAAAATATATGGGATGCAGCCAAAGCAATAATAAGGGGAAATTTCATATCTCTAGAAGCCTATTTGCATAAAATAGAGAAAGAGAAGGTCAATGAATTGGGCTTGCAACTAAAAATGCTAGGAAAGGAACAAACCCCCCCACCCAGTCAAACACTAAACTTGAAATTCTAAAAATAAAAAGAGAGATCAATAAAATTGAAAGTAAAAAAACTATTGAATTAATTAATAAAACTAAGAGTTGGTTCTATGAAAAAACCAACAAAATAGACAAACCCTTAGTAAATCTGATTAAAAAAAGGAAAGAGGAAAATCAAATTGTTAGTCTTAAAAATGAAAAGGGAGAACTCACCACTAACGAAGAGGAAATTAGTGCAATAATTAAGAGTTACTTTGCCCAATTTTATGCCAATAAATTCGACAACTTAAATGAAATAGAAGAATACCTCCAAAAATATAGCTTGCCCAAACTAACAGAGGAAGAAGTAAATATCCTAAACAGTCCCATCTCAGAAAGAGAAATAGAACAAACTATCAACCAACTCCCTAAGAAAAAATCCCCAGGACCAGATGAATTTACATGTGAATTCTACCAAACATTTAAAGAACAATTAACTCCAATGCTAAATAAACTATTTGAAAACATAGGGATTGAAGGAGTTCTACCAAACTCCTTTTATGACACAGACATGGTACTGATACCTAAACCAGAGGCTGAAAACAGAGAAAGAAAATTATAGACCAATCTCCTTAATGAATATTGATGCTAAAATCTTAAATAAAATATTAGCAAAAAGATTATAGAAAATCATCCCCAGGATAATACAGTATGACCAAGTAGGATTTATACCAGGAATGCAGGGCTGGTTCAATATTAGGAAAACTATTAGCATAATTGACTACATCAATAACCAACCAAACAAAAACCACATGATCATCTCAATAGATGCAGAAAAAGCATTTGATAAAATCCAACATCCATTCCTAATAAAAACACTTGAGAGCATAGGAATAAATGGACTTTTCCTTAAAAGAGTCAGGAGCATATATTTAAAACCGTTAGTAAGCATCATATGCAATGGGGAAAACTGGAACCTTTCCCAGTAAGATCTGGAGTGAAGAAAGGTTGCCCACTATCACCATTATTATTCAATATTGTATTAGAAATACTAGCCTCTGCAATAAGAGTCGAGAAAGAGATTAAAGGAATTAGAGTAGGCAATGAGGAAACCAAACTATCACTCTTTGCAGATGATATGATGGTATACCTAGAGAACCCCAGAGATTCTACTAAAAAGCTATTAGAAATAATTCATAATTTTAGCAAAGTAGCAGGATACAAAATAAATCCCCATAAATCCTCAGCATTTTTATACATCACCAACAAAATCCAACAGCAAAAGATACAAAGAGAAATTCCATTCAAAATAACTGTTGATAGCATAAAATATTTGGGAATCTATCTACCAAAGGAAAGTCAGGAATTATATGAGCAAAATTACAAAAAAAGTTTCCACACAAATAAAGTCAGACTTAAATAATTGGAAAAATATTAAGTGCTCTTGGATAGGCCGAGAGAATATAATAAAGATGACAATACTCCCTAAACTAATCTATTTATTTAGTGCTATACCAATCAGACTTCCAAGAAAATATTTTAATGATCTAGAAAAAATAACAACAAAATTCATATGGAACAATAAAAAGTCGAGAATCTCAAGGGAATTAATGAAAAAAAAACCAAATGAAGGTGGCCTAGCTGTACCTGGTCTAAAATTGTATTATAAAGCAGCAGTCACCAAAACCATTTGGTATTGGCTAAGAAATAAATTAGTTGATCAGTGGAAAAGGTAAGGTTCACAAGACAGAATAGTCAACTCTAGCAATCTGGTGTTTGACAAACCCAAAGATCCTAACTTTTGGGATAAGAATTCATTATTTGATAAAAACTGCTGGGATAACTGGAAATCAGTATGGCAGAAATTAGGCATGGACCCACACTTAACACCATATACCAAGATAAGATCAAAATGGGTCCATGATCTAGGCATAAAGAACGAGATTATAAATAAATTAGAGGAACATAGGATAGTTTATCTCTCAGACTTGTGGAGGAGAAAGAAATTTGTGACCAAAGATGAACTAGAGACCATTACTGATCACAAAATAGAAAATTTTGATCATATCAAATTAAAAAGCCTTTGTACAAACAAAACTAATGCAAACAAGATTAGAAGGGAAGCAACAAACTGGGAAAACATCTTCACAGTTAACGGTTCTGATAAAGGCCTCATTTCCAAAATATATAGAGAACTGACTCAAATTTATAAGAAATCAAGCCATTCTCCAATTGATATATGGTCAAAGGATATGAATAGACAATTTTCAGATGATAAAATCGAAACTATTACCACTCCTATGAAAGAGTGTTCCAAATCACTACTGATCAGAGAAATGCAAATTAAGACAACTCTGAGATACCACTACACACCTGTCAGATTGGCTAAGATGACAGGAAAAAATAATGATGAATGTTGGAGGGGATGCGGGAAAACTGGGACACTGATGCATTGTTGGTGGAGTTGTGAACGAATCCAACCATTCTGGAGAGCAATCTGGAATTATGCCCAAAAAGTTATCAAACTGTGCATACCCTTTGATCCAGCAGTGTTATTTCTGGGCTTATATCCCAAAGAAATACTAAAGAAGGGAAAGGAACCTGTATGTGCCAAAATGTTTGTGGCAGCCCTATTTGTAGTGGCTAGAAACTGGAAATTGAATGGATGCCCATCAATTGGAGAATGGCTGGGTAACTTGTGGTATATGAATGTTATGGAATATTATTGTTCTGAAAGAAATGATCAGCAGGCTGAATACAGAGAGGCTTGGAGGGACTAACATGAACTGATGCTAAATGAAATGAGCAGAACCAGGAGATCATTATACACTTCAACAACGATATTGTATGAGGATGTATTCTGATGGAAGTGGATTTCTTTGACAAAGAGACCTAATTCAGTTTCAACTGATAAATAAGGACAGAAGCAGCTACATCCAAAGAAAGAACACTAGGAAATGAATGTGAACTATTTGCATTTTTGTTTTTCTTCCCGGGTTATTTTTACCTTCTGAATCCAATTCTCCCTGTGCAACAAGAGAACAGTTCAGTTCTGCAAACATATATTGTATCTAGGATATACTGCAACAAATTTAACATATATAGGACTGCTTGCCATCTAGGGGAGGGGGTGAAGGGAGGGAGGGGAAAAATCGGAACAGAAACGAGTGCAAGAGATAATGTTGTAAAAAAAAATTACCCTGGCATGGATTCTGTCAATAAAAAGTCATTATAAAAGAAAAAAAAGAAAGTCAAAGTCCCTCATAATTCAGCCCCTAGCTATTTTTCCAGTCTTCTTACACCTTATTCCTTTCCAAGTACTCTTTCATCCAATGACATTTGGCCTCCTTGCTGTCCTATGAAATAGAGCTCTTTCAACCCCAGAGATTTTTCCTTCTCCTTTTCTCCCTTCTCCTCTTCCTCTTCCTTTCCTTCTTTCTTCTTCTCTGTCTTCTAATCAGGGTTAAGTAATTTGCCCAAAGTCATATAACTAGTGAGTGTCTGAGGCTTTATTTGAACTCAGATCCTCTTAACTCCAGGGTCAGAACTCTATCCCCTCCATCATCTAGCTGCCCTCTTTCTTCTTCTTCTTCTTCTTTTTTTAACACAGAAAGTGAAAATTTTTTATTTAACTTAAATTTGCTTAAATTTATATTTAGGATAAGTAAGTATAAGTCCCAGTTAATCAATTCATTAGGCTGGTCAAGGCAAGACACTTGAGCTCTTGTAATCACAAAAATGGCATTGTACTCTGGACATCCCTATTTTTTCATAATCTATTATTTTTAATTTGCAATTTTTTGAAAACCATAAAAATAGGACATAACCAAATTAAGGATATTTGGCAGACTTTTTTGAAATCCTTGGGAATGCCAGCTATTTTCCAAAACAACCATTTTAAACTACAAAAAGAACATAAATTCATATAACATGACAATGGATATGACATTTTTCAAGTAAAAAAGATCAGATCTTTCAATTTGCTACTTCCCTAGCCCTCAAACATGACTAAAAATAAAGTTACCAAGTAGTTATGCTTGCAATTTTAAAAACAATTAATGGGAGGAATTAACCCTTTAATTCCCGAATATATAGTATTCCAAAACATGCCAACATTGAAAGACTGTCTTGCATCAAGGTTTTCTAAGAAGTTCAATGAGGCTGTAAATAAAGCATCTGGTCTATATTAACAGCACGCTGTCTTCAATTCAGGTGTTCATTGGTGCCTATCACACTGCTCTTTAGCCTCAACTCTAACTACATCACTAGGTTTCTCAGCTTTCTGCAAATCCCAACTAAAATTCCAGCTTTTACAGGAAGCTTTTATCAGTCCCTCTTAATTTTATTGATTATTAATTACCTAATTGATCCTTCTGCTAATTATTTCCTTTTTATCCCATATATAGCTTTCATTGTATATATTTGTTTCCTTGTTGTCTGCCCCATTAAATTATAAACTCCTTGAACGCAATGACTACCTTTTGCCTCTTTTTGTATCCCTACTATTTAGCACAGTGCCTGGTATATAGTAGGCATTTAATAAATGTTTATTGATAAGATATTCTGATAATATCCTGAAAGTTGTGTTTTGAGGATTTATACTTCAGATATTTCCTTTACATAAAACTAGTTCCCCTTGGTGATCATTTTGTATCCTACTTTGCAACATTCTTTTTTTGTCCATTTTATCTTCAGGGTGAGATATTTTTAAAGAATTTGGAGAGATTGGGCCCATTATCTTAATTTATTAGTTAGAATGCTGATCAGCTTTTAATGACCCTAGAGAGGTATGTTGCAAACCTTCTGCTATGAATACTTATAGATAGGAATGTTTGTTCAGTTTTTCTGCAAAAGCAAGCCTGTACTTGCACCAAATGGATTGCTTTCTACATGTGCTCAATGCTTCTTTCTGATGTTTCTTCCTGATGGGAATTGTCTGCTAATGTTGACTAAATTGGCAGTGATTTCTAACTACACACTAGCAGTTTACTTCAATCAGATTCTGAAAAAATTAACCAAAATTAGCTTTTTTGGTTAAGCTATGAAACTAGAAGTATTCCAATAGACAGCCCTAAAGGAGAATATAAACTCCTAGAGGACAAGAATTGGGTAGGGTTTTTAAAATATTTGTTTCTAGCGTAATAACTTGTATATAGTAGATTCTCAATAAATGCTTGTTAAATTAATTGATTCTAGCTCACACATTGGGTAAAACTTTTATTTTTCATCAAACCCTTGAATTCAATTGTGTATAAAACTCCAGAGAAGTGGACTCCCAATGCCAAAGCAGATCTATTGGGAAACTGAATATAATTAGACCATAGTCACATGCCAACATATAAGAGGGGCAGGATTTGAACTCTGATCTTCCTGCCAAGAGGGCTCAAACTGATCCATTTGCTCACATTGCCTCTCAAAACCCTAAAAAGTCATCAGATAAGTTTTGAACTTTTTAAATTATCACAATCAAAGCAAATTTGTAAAGTGAAAAAGATATATTAATAATTGTGTTTGAGGACAGGCTAATAATAAAGAGAAATAAATGCAATATGGACCACTTAAAAATAAGAAAATGTCTTTAAATATATTGAATACTTTAAAAATATTTATTACTTTCTCATTTCTCATTTTTTTTCTTTTTGATCTGATTTTTCTTGTGCAGGATATTTGTGGAAATATGTACAGAAGATTTGCACATGTTTAACATATATTGGATTACTTGCTGTCTGGGGTGGGAAAGAGGAGGAAAAATTAGAGCATGAGGTTTTGTAAGGATGAATGTTGATTCATATATCCATGTACATATTTTAAAAATAAAACCTTTAATTAAAAAATAAAATAAAATATTTATTACATTTCCTCCAAATTAGCTTGAAAATTTATATAAATTATAGTATAGAAGACACATTGTAAATTCTCTTTTCAAGATTTCTAATATTTTCTTAAACCATGTTTTTCTTTCTGCCTCTCAGCAGCAATCTCTATTTTTGCCAAGTTCTGTGGAATGTAGTTATTTGTAGACTTCTAGAGTGATAGCATGGTACTAAACAATGTCAATTCTATCTAGTTTAGTTTTTACTGCTTGATGGACTAACTGTAGCACTACAATGAGGTATAGAAGCAATTGCTAAAAATAAGATTAAATAAGAGCAGAGGCAATATGAGACTAGAAGCAGCTAGATTTGAAAATACTTGATGTTTCTAGAAATTATAGATATGATTAAGAAAATCTTTAAGGATCCAAATATTTTGTAATTTTCTCAGAATTATGTGTCAGAGTCCAACTAGTCTCTGATCTGAGCCATCTTCTCCTTCTATTATACTGATCTCTTCAGCTCCCATGGATCTTATCATCTCTGTTTTGATGATTCTTAAATTGACTTATCTGTCACTTTTGCCACATCTCTTAAATATGCCCCCTTCTGTCTTCTGCCACCACTCTAAAGGAAATCCTTATCATCTCCTTATATTAGTATACTGCTGATGAGTCTGCCTACCCACCAGACTACACCAAAGGAATCTCCTCTCCAATCCATTTTCCATTCAACTGTCAAAATGATTTTCCTAAACACATGTTACTCCCATACTCAGGAAACTGCAGTGATTCCCTAACCCCTTCAGTTTTAAGCACAAAGACTCTGTTTGATATTCCAAGTCCTTTATAATCTAATTAATCCCTCCCCTCCATCCTTCCAGTCTTCCTACACCTTATTCTCCATTATGTATTCTTCTGTCCAGTGACTTTGGATGTCCCATGAACAAAATACTCTATCTCTCTGGGCATTTTCTTTGATATATTCCTTGCTGGAAATGTTCTCCTTCCTGGTCCCAAGTCCCAAATGAAATCTCAACTTCAATAGGAAGCTTTCCCCAATTTTTCTTAATCCCAGTGCCTTCCCTTTCTTATTTTCTATTTATTTTATATATACCTTGTTATATATAGCTTCTTTGTACATATGTGTTTGCTTATTGTCTCTCCTATTAGGTGATAAATTTGTGAAGCACAGAGATTGTCTTTTGCTTTTGTTTGTATCTCCAGCATGTAGCACAATCCTGGCTCAGGATAAGTGTTTAATAAACATTTATTGACTAATTGACTGAAATAAATTGACCCTGGTCCTTTGTGCCACAGAGTACAGAAGAAAGAGCACTAGTTCTAGATTGAGAAGATCTAGATTGAAATCCTGCTCCTGACCCTCCCTGAGAATAATCTTAGGGAAGTAACAACCTCAAAGAGCCTCCTTTTCCTCATCCAAAAAATGAAATTCTGGTCCTATTATTGTGCTTTAGTCATTTTAATATACACTATTTGAAATCAACCTTTTGTCTTTATTGACTCAGCTTTGTTCTGTTCTGTGACTGAAATTTAAAAGTCCCAGATGTTAATCCTAGTGTTTCCACTTCTTAGCTATGTGACTATGAGAAAGCCATTTAGTTTCTTTGGGTTTTAATTTCCTCTTGTATAAAAATCCCAGAATCTAAGATCTAAAAAAGCCCTCAGAAAGCATCTAGTTCTGTGGCATCAAGTTCAAATAGAAAACAGGACCGATAAACAAACACATAAGGATGCCTACTGGCAAGATATTAACTTAGTTTAAAATGTAAGTTTATCTATGTTTAATTGTATTTTTATTTATTTCGAGCAATACTTCTCACATTTTAATCTGGTTCTGGCCACAGAGAGTTTGCTGGCTAAGTGTTTATTGACACTTCTGATTTAAATCAAGTTCAAGAATTCTTTTGTAGAACTTATAATTCTTTTGTGTATCCTGATAAGTCTTCATCCAGCTGTTGATTGTACCTCCAGGGAGAGGTCTTCTCTAAGAGACTTCCCAAATCACTTTCAGATACATCTCTTAAGAAGATTTTCCTTAAATAAAGTTGAAATTTTTCTTTTTCCTATTTCTATCTACTGCTCCTAATTCTGCTCTTTTCCATCTGGCAGCCTTCAAATACTAGAAGGCAACTATTAGATTCCCTTGGAATCATCTGGCTAAATGTCCCAAATTCCTTCAAAAATCTTGATACAGCATGTTGTCCTGTCCTTTCATCATTCTGTTTACTCTCTTCTAAAATTTTGCAAATTGTCAATATCATTGAATCAATATCATGAATTTCCATTCATGAGCCCATTTCACTAGAGAAAATTTTACATGACACCAGGTATATAGGTATAGAAAATAGATATACAAATCAAACACTGATAATAAATCATAATTTCACATTTCTCACATTCAATTATGAAACCCATATGGGGTAGTGAATCACAGTTTAAGATCTAGCCTGAGCAGAGCACAATAAAGCCGAATTATTACCTCCCTTGTACTGGAAATGATGTATCTCAAATCTAGATAATATCCTTTTTGTCAGCAGATTCATATTGAACTAGCAGTCCAATATTTTCCCCATAATTTTTTCATAGGAAGCTGTCTAGCCATATTTGCCTTATTTGTGATGATAATTTTTAATCATGTGTGTCAAATTATGCATTTATCCCTATCAAGTTTCTTAATACTTGATTTATCTTGTTGAAATGAGAGCTTGCTCAAATTACATACTTAGCATCTCATAATTCTTAGTCATGACCCTTCTCTTTCTGCTTCCATTATAGGTTGTATGAATAGTGGAAGTCAACAATTTACTCACAGGTTATGCTGTTAGAGGCTGTAATTTGTTGGAAACATAATACTTCTTCCCCACTGAAACAATGATTTGGTCTTCAAACCATGCTACAAAAGCTTATTTAATATATAATGTACACAAAATATAGAGATGTGCTGCTAGGAAGGAGACATTAGCTATTTAGCTCCATCCCAGAGAAAGGGATGGAGGCTACCATCAGATAAGAAATTTAATGAGACTAGGATCTTCCTTCAGGAGAAAATCTCTTAATAACTTCTTCTTGTAAATGGTCAATTTTTTAAAAAATTTCCCTTCAGCTTCTTTTTCAATTCTTTCTATCTCTTTCTTGCAACCAGTGATCACCTATTCATTCCACAAGTATTTATTAACTACATATAATATGCCTGGCACTGTACTAGTGCTAAGCATATAAAGATATGCGTATAAAGTCCTTACCCTTAAGAAGATGGATTCCCAGTCATGGGAAGTGCTGGGGAAGGGGAGAGAAGGGAGGGGAGACAACATATATGGAGTAAATTTAATAAATGAATGGAGAAACATTTCTTCAGTTCCTACTCTATTCCAGGTTCAATATAGGCAAAGTAGTTTAAGGGTTGGAGTATATATTTGCAACTGGGGAATCAGGATAAACTTCCTGTAGAAAGTGACACGATCTAAAAATAGAAAGAAGTTGAGGATTCTACAAGGTAGAAGTGAGGAAAAAGTGTATACCAGGCACTGAAGGAAAGTCTATGGAAAGGCATAGGAATAGAAGAAGGAATGTCATATACAGGCTAATTTGGCTGGAATGTTAGAATGAAGTAAAGAGCATAGTGCAGTAAACCTGAAAATATATTCTGTAGCTGGGTTGTGAAGGATTTTAAAAGCTAAAGAGAAGAGTTTATATTCCAACTTAGAGACAACAAAGAGCCACTGGAGCTTCCTGAGCCAATGACTTGCCTTTGTGGTTTAGGAATATCAATGTAGCAGTTTTGTGGAAGATGGACTGAAGAAGGGAGATTGAGGCATGAGGCAGAGAAACCAAGAAGCTATTGTAATAGTTATAGGAAAAGGTTATGAGAGACTGAACTAAAGTTATGGTAGAGTATGACTAAAGAAAAAGGGGTAGATTTATTCCATAGTGTGACAAGACTTAGCAACTTATTGGAGGTGAGAGATAAGGAAGGGTCAGATGGTCACTAAAGCAATATAAAAGGAAGAATAGTTATGTTTTCAACAATAATAGGAAAAATAAAAGGAGTGCTAGGAGAAAAAAATAATGAATTCTGGCTTAGATGTGTTTAAGATGCCTATAGGATGGATCATCGTCAGCTGAAAGTGTACAAAGTACTGGTGATGCAGTATTGGATGGAATTCAGAAGGGAAACTCAAGATGGGTATATAAATCTTGTAATCTTTACATAAAAGTGATTATTGAACCTATGGGAGCTGATGAGATCACTGATTTAGTGTGGAGAGAGAAGAGATCTGGGTCCAAGACAAAGACCTGGGGCATATTCCCACAGAGACAGAAAGAAACAAGGATGGTGAACTCCCAAGAAAGACCAAGGAATGGCTAAAGAAGACAATAACCAGGAGGCATATCACAAAAATACAAAAAAGAGAGACTAGTCAGGAGTAAAGAGTGTTCAACAGCATGAAATAAAAGAGGTCAAGTAGGCTGAAAATAAAATCATATTTGGCAGTTAAGATAGCTGCAGTATGTTTGCAGAGAGCAGTTTTTCAGTTGAATGAAAGTCACAAGTCAGGCTGCAAGAGGTTGAGAATTATGAGGTAAGAAAGTAAAGACAATGAGTATAGAGGATTTCTACTTCTAGACACTTGAAAATGTCTGATTTTGAACTCAATTGTTGGTTTTATATACCAAAGGCTACGAATGAGTATTATTATTTCAAAGTTTTATTCCACATGTATAACAATACAATAAACTGATGGTAGAGAAAGTTTCTCCTACAATCACAAAACATTCACTTGAAAGCTCCTCTTCAGGGGGAAAAAAAGGCTCTTTAACTCCACATCACCCTTCAGCTTTATCTTGATTTTAATTTTTTTTTTTAATACAAGAAGAATTTGATGAGTCAGTCATCTGAATTTCAATCTGGGTTCTTCACCTCTTTATTAAAAGACAGAGAGAATACATTGTGATGAAAGTGTTGCTCTGTAAGCATTTAGATAAGATGAAGAAAACCCATGATATTTCTTTTTTTTAAATCCAATCTTACAATAAAGGTATTTATCAGTTAGTAAGCAAGAAGTGAATAAAGATTCAAAGTGGTAATTTGCTTTTTCTTCTAATTGATAGATGCTTACAGATCTATCTGTAAACATACATATAAATAAAAACATACAGATAAATATAAAGCAAGTGGGTTTTAAAACCTCCTCAAGTTTTTAGAGTGAGCATTTTTTTATTTTATAACTAATTACTAAAGTGGGACTATGTCAATAAAATTCTAACCAGTAAATTCAATGTAATTTTTTTTGGCATTTGATTTATTCATTTAATATTGCCCACAGTTACATTTTGAGCCATGATTTTTTATTTAATTTTTTAAATTTCTGAATTCTAGGTTCTCTCCCTTATCTCACCCCCCAATGCAATGCATCTTTAAAGAAGTTCTTTGTCCTTAGTATTTGAGAGGAATTGAAATAGTGTTTTCACTATTCCTCTGGGATGAAGGAATTCTTTATAGCAAAATAAGGTTGCATGTCCTCTTCAATGTAAAAATCACTCTAATTTATTAAAAAGCATAAATAGTTATTATCAATATCAGCTCCTTTTCAGACCTTTTACAGTAAATTCATAAGTACAATTCTCAAGTATAGAAACAGGAATGTCAGACATCTAAATACAAAATGTTCAAATTTTTTGTCTGCTTTAAAAATACCAATTTTTTGTCTGCTTTAAAAGCACCAAAATAGGGGTAACTAGGTGGTGCAGTGGATAGAGTACCAACCCTGAAGTCAGGAGGACAAGAGTTCAAATCTGATCTCAAATACTTAACAATTCCTAGTTGTGTGACTCTGGGCAAATCACTTAATCCAATTAATGTAACCAAAAAAAGTAAAAGTATCAAAATAGAATTCACAAACATAAATCTAATAATAGTTGACAAAATTGATATTTATTTTTTTTTAAAAACAGCAATTTATTATTAAACTATTACAAAAAATGACCAAAATGCACCAAATTTTTAAATAAAAATAGTCAGAATTTTAATTTACTAACATATATATTTAATGTCATATAGTTAAAACTACCATGTATCAAAAAAAAATCAAAACATAAAATACCTTGAAACCTAAATTGCACAGTCTAGGTGGTCCTCAAAATGTAGTCCAAAGAATTGTTGGGGTCTCTGAAACCCTTTCAGAGGGTCTACAAATTCAAAATAATTTTTTATTTCTAATATAGTAAATAGCTATAAATATAGCCCATGTGAACAGAAACTCTTTGAACAGATCCTCAATAGTTTTTAACAACATGAAGATACTGAAAACAAAAGTTTGAGAACTACTGGTCTAGGAATACAAGCTTTAGGATTAAAAAAATATAAAGTATTACTAACAGGTTATGCTATTAGAGGCTGCAATTTGTTGGGGGAAAAAAAGTTTGTACCCAGCACTTTGTTGAGAAAAACTGCTTGTTCAACTCTTGATTTGTAAAAAAAAAAAAATTTCTGGAATTTAAGCAATTAGCAAAATCTTTATTATATATGGCAGAAATCTGTTTTTTCCTATTTTGTTCTACCTCTGCTTAAGAATGTATTTCTCCAGATCTTTGATCAATTCAGTCAACTATCTGATCTGACATAATCTGAAACTTGTCCTGTCAATACCATAGTGGTCAGATTCTATACAGTTTGGGATCTATATCTATCACAATGCCAGCTCCTAACTTCAGGTGGTTTCCCAATATGTCTTGAGTTTTTAAATAATTTCCAGTATACCTCCTCTGATATGTCATTTTACATCAACTAATAGCAATCATTTTCCTCCTATTTGTGATTAACTAGGTTTTTCTTACATAATGTTTTTGATTAATAGGCTTTATTCATATGTATTTAATTTCCTTGTCTAGACTCTCTGAAATTAGGTAGGGATATGAAACAGCCCACTTCTATATAAATTTGTATAATTTATACAAAATGGTTTATAATTTGTATAAACATATTTGTATATATATACTTTGCACATATATGCATATATGCTTCTGTATATATTATATATGTGTTTGTGTGTATGTATTGGTGGGGGGGAAGAGATAGGGATTGTAAACCCGGAATTTCATTTCCATAGTGAGCTCTGGGATGAGGAAACTCTTTGTAGTAGAATAAGGTTGCATGTCTCTTCTGTAAAGGGCAGCAACTTTGAAAAGGTATACTTAAAGCTCAGTATGATTGATTTAATCCAACAACAAGATATTAACTCAGTAGAATTAAGATAATGATTCTCTAGTTTACATGTACTTACTACTTAGTATAATTCTATAAATTGACACCTATGGTGATGTACTTATAACAGAGGACATAAGAGTCAACAAGAACTGGAAGAGACATTCTATCTCCCACCATCCTGGTGGCTCTCCTGCCTCCTGCATTCCTCCACTGAGACCAAGACCCATCTGATGGCCCTCCAGAAAGCTAACCAGCACATTACACTCTTCAATGTAAAAAATATTCAAAGGCTAGGAGACTTGCTCAGGATCACATGGTCTCTCTAAATCAGAAGAGGGAATGAATCCAAAGTTTTTCTGGCTTCCGGACCAGTCCTTTATTCACTATGCCATGAAAAATAAATACAATGGAACTTCCAGAGATAGAGCCAAGATGGCAGAGTAAAGCCAGGAAGCTGCTCAAGTTCTCCCAGTTTCCCTCGAAAACCACATGAAACCAAGCCTCTGACCACAGTTGGATGGAATGAAATCACTCTCCCCTCAAGATAGACTGAAAAAACTTCAAGAAAGGTGAGTCTTACTGGAATTAAAAACTCAGACAGACCCTGGGAAAGCTGGTGAAAGAGTTTTAATCACAGCAAAGAGGCAACTAAAACCTCAGTCCTGGTTCAGTAGAGAAGCAGACCAGGAGAGCAGTCTCCAGTCTCAGCTCAGAAGGCAAACTCTGGGAAACCAGGCTGTTTCCTGAAAAGAGCAGACAAAGCTACCTCTGTAAACACAAGGGGCCCCTGTGTTCAAAGCCAAGGCTCAGAGCTGCACAGAGCCTCCTTTGCCAGAGAAGCAGAGCTCAATCATAAAAGCAAAAAATTATCAAGAAACAGAAAAGAACCTTGACCATAGAAAGCTACTATGGTGACAGGACAGACCAAAACATCAACTCAGAGGACAAAATGTCTACAAAGAAAATCTCCAAGAGTGATATGAATGATAAACCCAAAGAGGCTTCTTGGGAGTACTCATAAAAGACTTTAAAAGGCATATAAGAGAAGTAAAAGAAAAAAGGAAAAAGGAAATGAGAAGTATGCATGAGAGAGTCAACATATTGGAAAAGGAAAGAAAATTAAATGCAATATAATTTCCAAGAGGAGCTAATAGCAAGTAAAAGAATGATGAAAGACTTTATGTTGGAGATGGTATTTAAGCTGAACACTAAAATAAATTCAAGCTCTTAAGAAGCAGAAGTCAGCAAGCATACCTTCCAGGAAGACAGACTGTTGATATGAAGGTGAAAAATGATAGTCTAGTGTGAAGAACAGCAAAAAAAAAAAACCCTATTTGGATAGACTTTTAGGGTGTTTGAATGAAAGTACTGCATTATCTAATTTGGACAAAAATATAGTTTCAAGTTGCTTTGTAAATGTCAAAGAGGAGTTTATGTTCGATCCTAGAAGTAACAGGGAACCACTGGAAGTTTACTGAATAGGGAAATCACATGGCCAAACTCCTATACATTCTGATATTTTAATTGTATGTATTTAGTTTCTATTTTTCAACATTTCTAAGTCTAAGTACAAGGGGTATAATGGATTACCCAGACAGCCACTAAACTGCTTTCTTCTACAAAGGACAAGTACAATTATCATATATGCATCCTAGATTTTCCATGCAGGCTCTATTTAAAGAAAGTTAATTCCACAAAAAGCCTTTGAAAAAGTGACAACCTTCCTTCAGAACATGTTTAGCTATGTTCTCTCCAAAGGTAAGCTATGAGTAATCAGTAATTAGGTATTGAATATAAGGTTAAATTTAGAAGTTTGTCAAAATGGAAATTTGATAGGTAGCCTCTATGGGGAAGAATCTTAATTTCTTTAATTCAAAGATATTAAAGCAGTACTCCCAAATGGCCTCCTATACTGTTAATTAAAGGATAGTTCCTAGCTTTGGAATCACTACTTCCTAAAGGCAACTTTTCTTTCTATCAACATTAGTATCAAGCTAATAGCTTAGCCCACCCCAGCTAAATGCTACTGAAATGGACAGACACGAGATAGACAGCTCAGACCAGATTATTTAATGTAAAGCATCCTTTAATAGCTGGCCGGCCAGGATTGACCTCCACTAGAGAGGCTAGAAGGCTAGAAGGCTAGAAGAGATCAGCCCAGAACCTTTAGTGAGGTACACTTTTAAGCGCATTTATCACATGTGGGTACAGCCTTGTCGTTACAGATTTGGGAAATCACTGATATAGTTTCTCATTTACCATAGGGAAATGTCTGGATGGGAGTGAGCACATAACGGAACCTGTCGACATGTTTTGCAATATTGTCCTGACTCTGTTAGGCACACACTTCTCAGAAAGTCTGGGACTTCAACCATTTTTCGGAAAATCTAGGGTCTTATGTGTAATGGGCTGAGGCTTGAGTTGATGCACTGAGGTTCCAAGCACATGAGGCTAAATAGTAATTGGACCATACTCTAGTAATATATAATCTTGGAGAAAGAATGGCCCCCGCCCACTCTTTGTGCAAGTCCTGATGTGTTGACAGGAAATGATGATTTTGATGGGTGGAGGTAGGGGAGTGGAAAAGGAAGGGGAAGGTGAGACTTTTGGGATTGCCATTGCCACGGTTGGCTCAGCTCACATCTCTCTCGGTTAGCTGTTTGTTTCTCTTCTTTTTGCTTTTTGCTCTACCCACTGCTTTTTGCTGAGGCAGTTGGGGTTAAGTGACTTGCCCATGGTCATACAACTAGGAATTGTTAAGTGTCTGAGGCTGGATTTGAACTCAGGTCCTCTTGACTTCAAGGCTGGTGCTCTACCCACTGAGCCATCTCCTCCCCTTGAGCCCAGAAACCTGCTAGCAACCCCTACTTCCCTTTGGTGCTTTTCACCTCCCTTCCTGAGAAGTCAGGGGGGTCGTGATCACCTCCTTTTTGGTGCTTTCACCTCCTTTCCTGAGAAGTCAGGGAGGATGTGATCACCTCCCCTTGGGGGCTCTGACCTCCCTGAGGAGTCAGGGATGGCATGATCACCTGTGTTCTAAAACAAAAGAAAGCGGGAGATGTAATGGGCTGAGGCTTGAGTTGATGCACTGAGGTCTCAAGCACATGAGGCTAAATAGTAATTGGACCATACTCTATTAATATATAATCTTGGAGAAAGAATGGCCCCTGCCCACTCTTTGTGCAAGTCCTGATGTGTTGTATAGGAAATGACGATTTTGGTGGGTGGAGGCAGGGGAGTGGAAAAGGAAGGGGAGGGAGAGACTTTTGGGATTGCCATTGCCACGGTTGGCTCAGCTCACATCTCTCTCGATTAGCTGATTTCCTGTTGCAGCTGCCCATATTGCTATCGCAATCTTTCTTGCCTATATTTGCTATCGCAATCTTTATTAACCTCTTCACTTGAATAAAGACTGAAGATTTTCCCCTTAACCTGAGTTCCTGACTCCGGCTGATTTTAAATACGCGATCATTACACTCATGAACTGGGGGATGGGGCCCCAATTGAACATAACACTTCCCTTAATTTAGTTTGAACAACGTCTGCCTATAAGCTTGAGGCCCCTTGACTCAGGGGTGAGGGAGCCCAGTCTTTTGTCCATTTCACTATCAGTCTAGTGATAATGATATCATATAGAATTGATGTCTGCAGGCAAAGGGAAGAGTCACTCAGCCTTACCACAGGACTGATTTGCCTTTTTCAAGTTACCTTCTGCTTTCCAAATCTTTCTGTATCTGGAACCCAAAGCATTAAGGATAATTTTGTAGGACAGTTTCTATAGATTATGTTATCATTAAGTTTGGTTCCAAACAAAAAATAGCTATGAAGATTTAAGAAATCTTGGTACTGGACTAACTTTATTTGTGAGGACTGTATATAAATGCAATTCTATTTAGTTTAATGAATATTTAAGCTTGAATACCTGGGTGTATATACCATCTCTGTTGTTTAATCTGTGTCACCTTGGGCAAATTACTTCATTTTCATCTATAAAATGGGGGGGGGGGGAAGTAAATGGTTATCCTAGGCTTGTTTCCTAGATTCTTCCAGTTACAAATAAATGTTTACATGATTGTCCCTGTTCCCGTAGTTTCCATTATTAAAGAGACAGAACCTAATGACATAAATTTATAGATACATTTTATTGGATGCTTGTTATTTTATTTCTTGAGAAATTTTAAGAGATGAAGAAGATAGAAAGAAGAAAGAAAATCAAATAGATAAACAAAAGAATAATTAAAAAAGGAAGTATAAATACAATAGGGGTTAGAATTAGATCATGTAATTCTCTTGGTATAGGAAATGCTCAGTAAGGGAATTTGCAAGGCAAATTCTCTGCATCTTCTCTGCAAAATAGTTATCCCTTCCACACAATGACTTTCCCCATTGCCGTTTTAATATATGACAGGTTGGCTAAAGAAATTAAATGGGATTGGGAGGGGGGGAGTTTTGTGGAAGCCACAGATGACATATAAAGGTCAGAAGAAAGTACAGAAAAAGTTTTAGAAACTCAAATGCATAAAATAGAAAAAAGAAAAAATTCAGGTTTCTTTTCTGGTATAAAGAGAGGGCCAAAACATTTTATGTGGATTTTCCAGATTGCAGGGAGTACTATGCCCCAAATTCCTGCAATGTGGAGGGGATAACTATAGAATCTTAAGAGAGTTGCCAAAGTTTTACTTAACAGTTAAGCAAACAGCATCACACAGGTGGTATATACCATTAGCTCCACAGCTCCATTTGAACCCAGTTGTTTCTGGCTTCAAGGTCAGTTTGCTATTCATAGTATGTGCACACACACACACACACACACACACACACACACACACACCTGTGTAATATGCCAGGATAAAAGCTAGATTTGAAGTGGACTTCATTGTTCTTCATTTCTTATATATTAATGTTCTAACACCCCATTATTTTACTGTTTTCCAGTATCCACATGTATCATTAGTGAAGTCAGCAGGGCACTTCCTTTGAGTTTAACAGATTAAAAAAGACCCATGAAACATGTATTAATTCAGAACAGGGCAGTCACTTCACCACAAACCCCTTGCTAATGATTATTGTTTTAAGTCCCCCAAAGCCTATGGACCTGGTAAGTGAAGGTGATGGTTATACATTGATATTTTCCAGAAATATTATTTTCTTTTCTAGTCTTTTTTCCTGATTAATATTTTATTTTCCCAAATACATGCAAAAAATAGTTTCCAACATTCATTTTTGTAAAACTTTTGTATTCCAAATTTTTTCGCTCTCTCCCTTACATCCCCCCTCCTCAAAACAGCAAGCAATCTGATATAGGTTAAATATGTACAATTCTTTTAAACATATTTCTATATTTATCATATTATGCAAGAAAAATCAGATCAAAGGGGGAAAATCCATGAGAAAGGAAAAAAACACACACACACAAGTAAACAAACTACTAAAAAAAAAAGTGAAAATAACATGCCAGAAGTAGTATTCTCTAGTTATATTCTTTATGAACTTTCCACTAATGAAATGCCTGCCAAGTTATGAAGATGACCTGGAATAGAGGTTATTAATGTGGAACTTATGAACTTATATTTTGATAATATTTCAATATGTTGGTTTGTTTTGTAATCCTATAGATTTTATTTCAGGCATTTAAGAATATTGTACTAAGGAGCAGTTCATAGACAGGGATATACTGGTAAATGTTTAACAACCACTTGGAACAGGGGGGAATGTAAAAAGCACTTTAAAGTTTCACCAGCCTTATTAACATTTCTTTTACTTTGTTTGAATCTAGAAAACATCTAGAAAATAACAAAACAATAAATCAATTTGCAATTTTTGAGGTGTAAATGCTCACACTAAAAATTTTAATTAATAATTGCTCTCTTCCAGTTTAATTAAGCTTCAGTACATCTCTATATTTACCACACTAACTTAGATTCCCTTAAGAACCTCAAATGGATTCTTGGGTGTCTATGCCAGCAGAGAATATGGTCTCATGACCTGTCATGTTGAGTTGGGACAACTTCAAGTAAGAGTCTGACAAATAGGATCTGTTCAAGTAGATAGCCCTGGTAATTTTCAGCCTAACTAAAATTTCAAAGGCTCGTCATCAGAAAGCTGGCCACCAGGTAATAGACATTTTTGGGACATTCTGCATGTGTTTTATATGGAATATCTTGTGGAATATATATACACGATACCCACAACCATTATACACATAGGATACCCACAACCATTATACACATAGGGTGTTCCATTAGGTTTATGTGCAATTTTAAGTGTTAAATTCTTTCCTAGTATGCAAAAATTTTGCCATTATGGATCTGATATGACATGAAGGTCAAGTCAAAAGACAATAAATATTACACACACACACACACACACACACACACACACACAAACACACGCACGCACACCCACATGCACACACACAAAAACGGTTGGATCACTTGGAACTCCATTCCACATTTCCTGCTTCTAGATCATGTAGATACTGGAGACTTTGGGAATTAAATACATTTAAGCTTTCTCATGTATATTGGGGTGGGAATGGGGTTTGGTTTGATTTCGAAACTTCACATTTCTATCTCAGAGAAATCCCAAATAGAAGCCAGCTGCGAGGAGGAGGAAGAATGAATGAAGATTCTTGAGCTGGCTCAGATCTCTCAGAGTCCCTAAAAACTGATCCAGATCTCTCCCTACAAAACTGGTCTAAAATCAAATACAGCATATGGGGAATGAGGATGGAGGCAAGGAATTAATAGTCATTCATTTTACTGAAATTTTTTTCCCCTATAAATTTTGGAATACCTATTTCTGTGGACCTAATCACCGGGGAGCTACAGCCTATTTTAAAATGTCATCTAGCCTAGAGGCTATAGACCACTTGCTTTAACTAAAAATAAAAGTTTACAACAATGGGATATTGCGGTACTTGACACAGCTCTATCCCACTCCCCCTTTTTCTTTGTGAATTATTTTGCTGGAGGCTACAACATTCTAGTTGAGGAGTTTGTTGGGAGTGGACTGGGAGGCGTGAATAATTCACCATCTATGAAGTTGAGCTGAGCTGAGCCGCTGCAGCATGTTGGGCTAGCCTTTGATGCAAACTGGTTGAACAGGTTCCGGATCTACTGAAGAACCAGTTTGACTGGCCTGTTATGCCAACAAATTCTGGTATGAGTCCATGTTCCGCAGACTGTAGAAACCTGCCCAGCCAGTTAAATGAAAGGCATATTAGGTTATCCATTGCAAACTGAATATATCTTAGATGCAGGAGACCTCCTGTGCACAGCAGTAGTTTCTCAGCAATCTCTAGTGTGGTCCAGAGTGGTGGCTTCCTCCACTGATTTTATGTTTGAAGTTTATAGCTTCAGGGGAAGTCAACAGTAAAGCATTCTCTACCCTTGACCAAGAACAGAAATTTTCTAAATAAAAACTGAAGGGTAAGTAATTTTTCTATATTTATTTTCTGTGTATTCATAAAAGCCTATAAAATTATATTTAAACATAATGTTTGATAAAATGCACTAATTTTTCCTTTAACTTTATGCAAGTTAAATATTAACATTTTTATTAGAAAAATAGTAGATCTTGTATCTATGTATTGATTTACTTAAAGTAAGGCTATCTGGTATAGAATAGACTTTTGGTTTTTTCTTATAATCTTACAAAACTGTCATTTATTGCTCTGGAGAGAATAAGTTCATTAATATTCATCATCTTAATATCTAACTTTAAGAAGTTACCCATTTCTCTGATAAGGACATATAAATATGTCTATATGATATATGCATAGATATATTCCTATTAAATCCAAGCTATGATAGAAATAACTTCAGAAAATGCTTACAATGGGGGAAAAAAATCTTGATTTACTTCGAATCATAAGCATACCTAGAACAGTTGTTCCTATTTAAAAAATTAAAGAGTGTGAAAAACAAAGGCTATGGAATCTGGTAACTGATTAACTATTAGAACGCAAAAGCACTTGCTGAGCTGAATAGAAAGGAATGAAGACAGGTTTTGTCATGCCTGTTAAGTCTGAAAAACTTTAGATTAAAAAAAAATCTTCCCATCAACTCTATTAGTTAAAATTTATTCTGTTCCCTCTTCCCTTTTATAGCAACCAGTTTGTTTAGCAGATGTCACAATTCAGTAAACTAACAATCACCATCCCTTACATTATTTTGATTTAGTAAATTAGAGTTCTTCCCCCTTCTAGCCACTTATATGAAACAGGATTGAATATCTTCAATGGTTTATGTAGCGATCTGAGAATTTGAAGTCCTACAAAATGTAGTATTTAAACTAAATAATGTCTAAATGTGAACTAAACAGTTACCTACCAAGTATGTTTTGCAGGACCTTAACTCAAATTGAATAAAACCATTCTTGTTCTATCTATATAGAAAGGATGCTCTCTACTCATTAAGGGAACATAAACAGATTTAATTTGTAAGATCAGAAAAATGAAATAGTTTTCAGTGTGAGATACTTCCACTTCTGCATATAAAACTTTTGGTAACCTTTAAGTCTTCTAATTCTTTATGACTTTTAAGAAACTAATTTCTCAAAAGACATGCTTTATCTACAAAATGTCAAATAAATTGGTGGATCCAGTTAACAAAAACAAGCAATAACAACAAAAAAAATCCGTTCAATGAAAACACTGCATTGAAACTTTGGTCATGATGAATTTTGGTCACTAGATGAAAATCTCTAGTTAATGGAGTTTCTCACTTTAGTAACATTTGTGTATATGTGTGGGTCACCACAGAGTATCCTGGTTTGGATACTTTTTATAGAAAGTAATTTGATTCTTTAGAATAAGCTCTTCTAAGCAACATGGTATCTAAGATACTTAGAATATAATAGATTTCAAACTGAATAAGATCTTGCAAATCTTTTACTTAAGAAGTCATCTTCCATAAGGGGAAATCAAGGCCCAGGAAAGTAAAGTGATTTATCCAAGGATACAAAATAGTAAATAACAGAATACTGAATCTAGGTCTCTGGCCCAGAGAATATTGCCTTCTTCATTCAGGACTTCCACTTTATTCCATTTTTCATGTTTATGATCTAAGGAATATTTGAGAATTAATTTAGTTTATATTGTTATCTCAGGTTGAATTTAGAGCCCAAATCTCAAATCTTAAATACCATAACTCTAAATTCTCTGTAGTTTTTTGTTTTTGTTTTTGTGGCATATTTCAAATAAACTATGCTATTTAAAATATCTATTAGAAATAGCTTGTTTAATGGTTCCTTTTATTAGTTATTTTAGAGCATTTAAAATAAAATTGATATATTTTTTAAAAGCTAGGACTATAAGATTTCTGAATGAATCCATTGTATATGAATAACTATGTATATATATATAAATATATATATGTATCTGTGTATGTATATAGACATATGTATATAAAAAGATACACACACATACACTCTCTCTCTCTCTCTCTCTCTCTCTCTCTCTCTCTCTCTCTCTCTCTCCCCAAAATGTCTCTGCCTAGACAATTTCCCAGATGGAAATTTTATTTTTCTTCAACAGTTCTCCATATCTTGAAAAACTGCATTCTCCCTAACTCGTGATTAGGTTATTAATTTTTCTTCTAAAATGATTTAGAATTTAAGCACCACAATGCTGAAAGACACCTTAGAGATTAACTTCTACTTCAATACTCTTGTTTTATATATGAGAAAATGATAATCACTGATTTATATAGTATTCCATAGTTTACAAAGTACTTCTTTCCCAACAGCACTATGAAGTAAGATGGGCAAGTATGATTCTCTCCATTTTGCATATAAAGAAACTGAGGATTGTAAAATTAGTCTTGAAATCCAAGTCTTCAATTCACAGTCCAATAGTTTCTCAATAGCATCAAACAAGCCCTTAGAGGGCTTCCCACTTTGCCCCCCTTACTAATTGTTATAATGGAACTCCAACTTAAGTAATTAATGATATTTCCATTAGAGTAAAATGTATTGTCTTCATTACCCATTAGAGTAAAATATATCATCTTCATTGTACTTTGTAAGATAGTTGATCAATTTGTAATTGGTTCTAAGTTATATCTGCTACTTTGTTTCCATTGATGTGGCAAAAAAATTATACTTAAAATACAGTGTTTTTCAATTATATAGCATGTATATAACTGTATTTTTGTTGAGTCATTTTGCAGTCATGTTCAAATCTTCTTGACCCCACCTGGGATTTTCTTGGCAGAGATACTGGAGTAATTTGCCTTTTCTTTTTTCTTTCTTTTTTTTTTTTTGGATCATTTTGCATATGAAGAAACTAAGGGGAAAAGGGTTAAGTGACTTGCCCAGGGTCACACAGATACTAGTATCTGAGGCCAAATTTGAACTCAGGTCTTCTTGACTATAGGTCTGGTACTATATCCACTATAACACCTAGCTGCCCCAGTATGTATAACTGGTATTCAAAAGAACGCTATACAATACAACAGATTCTCTATTGTAAATATAATAAAACTGAAGCTCAGAGAATTATGAGACTTTCTAAGGACACAGAACTAGTTAAGAGGTAGCAGAGTCTGGACTAGAACCCATGTCTTCTCATTCTAGATTGAAGGTATTTTCTACTATTGCTTCCTTGCCTTCCTGGTTCCTCTGTATAATATTTCCAGTTAACTTTCTTGGGGCTTTTTACTTTTCATTATCTAAATTTCTAATGCTCTCATAAAATTTTTCTACATTAGCAAAGTCTATCTGCTGGCATTGTTTTTCTTGATTATGTAATGGAGTCAAAAGAGTGAGCACCCCATAATTTGTAAGACTTTAGGCTATTTGAAGTGAGCCATCTGTTGTGTAGATCAGGGACAATGGAAGGGAAGATTCACTTGTTTGCCATTATAATAGGGATAAAGAGAGAGACTGGACCTGCAATGTCATTAGACTGAGAACTCCAGGGAGAGCAAATTCTTTTTACCAAGGCTGGTCAACAGGGTCATCCTCAATTCTTTCCTCTAAATTATCTCACATATGTAATCAGATGCCAATTCTTGTCATTTCTATTTCTACAGCATTATTTGCATACATGCTTTTTTTTTTCTTTTTTCCCCAACCCACAGTTTTAGTGCAGGACCTTACCATATTTTTCTAGTTGATCTTCCTGCATCAGATCTCTCCTTATTCCAATGCTTCCTAGCAACAGTAACCAAACAGGTTTTCTTTTCTTTCTTTTTTTTTTTCAAAGTGGCTTTTCTAATGCAAAATTCTGACCATCTCAATCCTTACTCAATTCCAGCAAAACTCTATAGCATGTGCAGTGGCCACATCCCAGTATAACTATCTCAACAGACAGGCCAAACCAGATGGAAGGTCACTAACAAGCCCCAAACCCACTGGTGAGGTAAGAGATGTCCGCCCCAAGCAGGTGAAAATTTCTCTTGGTGAATGGGTAGATGAGAACAATTTGTCCCAGCAGTCAGGAAGGCAGCTGAAGCAGGTAGTGTGGAGGGCTTAGAGCTTGGTCAGACATCAAAGATGCCAAGATCATCATCATCAGACCATTCCAAGTCATCTTCAGTTTTGTCTTGCCTGTGATGTGATCTCCTGTGATGTCATTGGTTCTCTTTGAAAATAAAGGAAGAACAATAACAAAATATAAATCCCTCTGACATTGAGAGAAGTCAAAACTTGACCCCCTTTTATTTTTGCAGCATTATTACACATTATTCCCCTCCACACATTTTATGTTTGTCCCTCTATTACTCTCACATTCCATCTTCTGTCTCCATACCTTTGCAGTGGCTGTCCTTCACAAATGGAATGTACCCTATGGTCTCTACCTATTGAAATCTCTGTTTTCCTTCAAAATGGCTCAAGTGCCACCATTTACCTAAGACTTTTCCTGCTCTCTTCTAACTCCTATGCTCCCCCCTTATCTTATGCTCACCAATTAGGTGATCTATATATATATAGGCATGAGTGTCTATCTAGTTGAGATGGTTTCAAGTATATTCCAAGAAAACTATCTTGGAGATATTATTACACACTATTTGATTTGACTCACTTTGTTTATATAAAATATGGGCTTAAAATTTGAAAAGATCTTGGAGACCATGTAATCATCCATTACTTTACTAAAGAGAAGACTGAGATACACAGAAAGAGAATGAGACTTGTCCACAGTAACATTGATTGATGGAAAATAGAAGAAGTACCAAAGTCTTCTGTTCCACTGTTTTTCCTATCATGCCTCAAAGCTATCTAATTAATAATTTGAAATAAAAAAAAGCCAAACACTAAAAATGACTTAAACTTTGATTTCTTCATTTTTTATGGAAATATAAGTACAATCTCTAAAATGGTTGATGTATTCCTATTTGCATTATTTGAAGTAACAATTATGTAAAGTGTGGTAGTTGGTTTCAGTGCAATGGAAATATGCAAGACAAATTCAAATAATGCGACCATTTCAAAAGATTTATTATCTGTACTTATCTGAAACCTAGCTGTATTAAAATAACTACTACATTATGTATTTAGTAATGAAATTGAATGACTGCTTAATGAATAGCTAATCATGAAAAGATTTCATCATAGAACACATCTTTGACTTCAACAAATTTGTAACTAGAAAAAATATCCAAATCTCTTTTTCACTCTCCAAATTTGATAAATAAATGAGAAAATTTAAATCAAAGAATCTCTTGCTAAGGTTGTACTCAAGGATTAGAATTTTATAGATTCAGAAACAATTTATAAATCATTATTTTAAACAAATACTATTTTCTAATTTATTCTAAATCTCAGAAATACTTTTAAGAATTCCCTTTTTGAACTACCTTTTTGAAGTGCTCAGATGTGTCCTATTAAAGAGAAAACATGTATTCAAAATAGATATAACTATGCAATTTTTTAATATGAAGCTAAATAATTTTAAAACAAACTTAGATATTTATTAGATATAACTCAAAGAAATGATAATCTATCCTATACACATGTGTATCTTACATTGTACTAGAAAAAGCAAATACAAAACTCAGTTTCTTACTTATCTCCCTAATTTATTATATGATTCAGGCAAGTCACATCTTTTCTGGGTCTCACTTTCATAGACTCATATATATTTGGAACTGGAAAGTACCTTTGAGAGGGAGTTGGACTAGATTATTTCTAAGACTCCATACTATAATATTCTATGTTTCTAGAGTGAATAAATAGGTATTTTCAACTTGAGTACTAATGATATATAAATTTAGGATAAATGAAAATATGATTTTAAGGCATAAATTATATTATTTGTAAGTCTATAAGACCCTACTCTAATGTCTTAATATGGTATAATGTGGACACTACTTTTTCAAAAGTATGCCAGTAAAATACAAGGTCTTGACTGTCAGACTGGAAAATCTTTGAATGCGGGTCTGATAGTAAACTATATGTCTACTCTTTAAGAAGCTATCTAGTTTTAGTATGAAAAGGCTTGTCACAAGAAGGTTGAAAAGGTTCTCTGCTGGGTAAGTTTTTGGTAGGAAATGCCCTGTACAGTTCATGAAGATCATATGCAAACATATTACAGATAATATAAATGACCAAAAATGTATAGTCCTATGGAAAGAGCAGTACCTATATGTAAGGAGATGGTGCCCAAGTGAAAAGAGGTACCACATGTCATGAGGGAAAAAGAAGAGGAACAAGGGAAAAAGAAGAAAGAGGTACAGGTGAAACAGAACAAAGAGGAGGAGGAGGAAGAAAAGGAAAAAAGAAGCAGAAGATGAAGAAAAAAAGAAGAAATGACATTTCCCAACTTCTGCTCCAGTTGGCAATTTGGGTCCCCAGAGAACTGTTACTAACTATTCTCAGGGTGTAGAGGTAACTGTAGGGTTTTTTTTTTTCCTCCTGGGGCAGGTGGGGGTGGGGTGGGGCGAGTTAGATTTTTGTAGTGAGTTCAAATGTTGGAGTTCTTGTTCTTCTCAAAACGCAGCTGGTTTAGCTTAGGGCCCTCCGAATATCTCCAAATCCAAAGGTTCTGTCCGTTAGCCTCTGCCTCTGCTTCAGCCTCCAACCAGCACAAAGATGGAATGAATCTCTTTGTTCCTTCTCTTGGGGCTCGGCTAGCTTTCTGGTGAGTCTTTCAGACCAGCTTGGTCTCAGTGGGGGGCATGCAGGAGCCCAGCCACCTACCACAGTGGTGTGAGATGAAGATGAATCTGGTTGTCCACTGAACTCTCACTCGTAGCTTTATCCTTTGAAAACTCTTCGTCTGCCAACAGCCAGCCAAGTGGAATATATTCTGCCTTGCCTCGGAGAGAGGGCTTCTGGCGTAATTCCGCAAAGTGCTCTCTGTCTACACCAGAGTCGCTCCTCTTTAGTCCAGCTGAACTCTCCTCTGCGACCAGCCAGCCAAGTGGAAAATGTATTCTGTAATAGCTTTCTCTCCTCATTGGCCTTATATCTGAATCTTCTGAGAGAATGGGATTATGGATTTTCTCCCATAGTGCTCTCTGGCCCAAAGAGCTTTAAGGGAGGTGTGAACTCCCTTGAAGTTAGAAAGTTTACTTTGTGAAACTGGCATACTTGTGAACTCCAATGAGTAAAGGTGTGAACACAAGCCTTGTATTAATTAGTTCTACTTAGTACCTTGTTTCAGATTCTGCCCAAAACATCTTCTTGTAAGATTAGATCAACTCTAATGAGTTAGCAATTTGTAAAGATTCCAACAGATTTTAAACAGTTTTTAAAATTTTATTTATTTTTTAAAAAGCTGGAAGTTTACTTTTTGTCCTAGGCTTCTTTCATTTATGATTTCTTGAAATATAGACATGAAAAAGCAGTCTTTTAAAAGGACCATTTTGTTTCAAATTGAGCTACTTAACTACTCTTCAAACTCAAATCACTTGGCTTTCATTAAACGGCCAAAAACAGCTCCCAACTCAAGAGTTTGTGGTTCACAGTTTAAGTTCTGAAGTCTCAGAACAAGTGTAAATAGCAGTTTTCTTTTCTGGCCAAAAACTTTTGAGAGTCTTCTTCTTCTTGATTGATATTTTTTATAAAAGTAAATTAGGCCATCTTTTGTCTCAATGCTTTTCTAGCTCTTAGGCATTGAATGGGATTGCCTCAGACAATCTGAGCCCTCATAAAACCTTAATTTAGAAAGGGAAAGGTTACCGACAATATCCCAAGCATCACTAGTATCTTGCATTTTGTCTTGTCACTGGACTTCAATGACTCTGGAAGAGAGAGTGAGATTGAAAAATTTGCACAGTTCTGCCTCTCATGTCTAAGTCAAATGAAACTTAAAACATCACCTTGTGATATCATGGTCCTCTTCAAGAACAAAGGAGGACAACAACAATAATCAAAAAGTTTTTGTGTATCTAAATGGAGTACAACACCTAGAAAAATATGATCCTTAAAGTATTAAAGACAATATATTAAAGGTAAATATTCACCCAATTAACCCAGTACCATATCTGTGAAACCTCAATTTCATTTTGCATTATATATAGAGACAGCTTAATACTAGCAAGCCAGTAAAGGATGGCATTTTTATTTTTAAATGCATGCATGTATTAAAGTCAGAATCTTTTTATTTTGAAATCCTTAAGGGCTTTTTGAAGTGAAAAAGACTTGACAAAAAGATTTTCCCTAGAAATCAGTTCCAGAAAGGTCATTCTTCATATACACCTTACCACAATATTTAAGCTCAACTTAGATCTACTGAAACTCACTACTTTGGGGAGATAAAACAGAATTCAAGTCTAGACATCATTTAATGATATCAATAATTTAGCTATAATACCTATATCTTAAGTTCTCATAAGGCCTAGAGCTAGAAGGGATCTTAAATATTATCTGATTCCAAATTCTCCCACTAAAGAGGAGCAGTTTACAGGATTTGGCTAAGACCATATAGGTAGTGTGTTGTTTTTTGTCCTTGTTTTTTGAAGAGGACCAGTGATCTCATGGGATGATGTCTTGACTTGCTCATGAATTGGATTTAGGTAAGGCAAAGGTGTACAAAGTCATCAGCCTTACTTTACACCTTTCTGAGTCATCAAAATCTAGTGGCAGGACAAGAGTTGAGAAGACTGGCGATGGCCTAGGATGCAGAGGATGATTTGGTGTCTTTGGTGTCTGACAGAGCAATAAGTCCCTCACAGTGTTTGTTTTAACTGTCTTCATGGCCAGTGGAACAAATTGTTCTCATCCACTCATTCAGATAATAAGTTTTTTCATGCTTAAGGTAGACCTCTCCAAACTCACCAACAGATTTGAGGCCTGGGTGATCTGGAAGACAGCACCTCTGGTGTGAGGGCTTACCAAACCCTTTTCAGGGCTGCTCATCAATGTTTGGTGTCCATGAGATTCACTCTGGCTCTCATTGATTGGCTAACAATAGGTCCCAAGCCAAGTCTTAGTTGGTTATTGTTTTGGCCCTAATTGACTCAATTCTGGTCCTTTGACACCAAATAAAGTGTTTTGCTTCTGTGTCCTATTCATTTCCCTGTGAAGAGACAAAGGTTATGCATCTTCCACAAATATACTTGGTGTCCATGAGAAAAATGGGAAGAAAGCTTTTGTATTAAAAAATAGGTCAGTAGTGCGTAGAGAGGGAACACATGCAAACAAGACAATTCATACTTCTTGTATTAAAAGACCTCAGTGGTCTTTCCAGTTCTTGTGATATTAAAAAAACTTCCCTTTATACTAGACTATTTCTTTCATACTCTGTTCTTACTGCCTTTATAGAAACCTGATTCCCTCTGGAAGATATTACATTGTTGACCATCCTCTTCAGTAGTGTATGCTTTTGTCATGCTCTTCAAAACACTAGGGAAGGAGGGCCTTTTTCCTTTCATGTTCATTGTAACTATATCTTCCTTTCTAGATCCTTGCCAACCTAAAGATCACTCTTTCTCTTTGCTTTTTTTGGATTCATGTGATCAACTATTAAGTGCCAACCCTGCACCAGCTAGCATGCCTGACAACAGATATATGAATATAAAAAAAGAAACAATCCCTACTTGCAAGAAGTTTATATTCTAAAAAGGAAGACAAGAAGAATCTACAAATTATGTATAAGGCCATGTAGTAGAATAAGTACATCCTGATCTTGTAAAAATAGTGCCAGGAATGCTAAAATTAAAGAAGATGAGAAGATTTTTTTTAAGTTACAATGGGAGGAAAAGGAAGATCAAAAAAAGGATAGGAGTTTTGCTTAGAATAAATGGAAAAATGATGATAAACAACAGAGAGAAGACAGATGGTCATTGGTCATTTCTTACTTGGTTTTGTTTTCTCTGTAAAGAAAAAGGCATTACATTTAATACAACAGAACAAAAATGTTTAAGAGGAAATTAATACTTAAGACACGTAATGAAATATAGCTGAGGGTAGGGGGTTTTCACTTGGTTGCTTTGATGAATTCAAGACATCTGGCCATGATCTTGAAAGAATTTTCAGGTAAGTGGTGGCTGAAATATGAAAGATCACTGAAAATGGGAGTATTTGTAGTATGAAGTATGGAGAATGGAGAAATGTCCTCATTTCCCCAAAAAGAAAGAAATTGGAGTCTGCCAATTCTAAGTTCTAGATCTAATTCTAAGCCTAACTTCAATTCTAGGAAAACTTAGAACAGTTAAAGGGAGTGGTTGGCAAAAATTTAAATAGGGGAGAGGTGCATAAAAAGAAGTAGCATAACTGTCAAGAATAAGTCATAGAAGACCAATCTCATTTCCTTCTTTGATAGGGTTACTAAATTAGTAAATAAGGAGAAAATTATAGATTTAGTTTTCTTAGGTACTAGCAAAGATTTTGATAAAATATTTCATACTGTTATTGTGCAAAATAGAGACAAACATTAGATTATGATATAATCAGATGGATTAAAAAATGGTTGAATAACTAACTGGACTCAAAGAATAGCTGCAATGGTTCAATGACAATGTGGCAGAAGGTTTCCAATGGTGTGTCCCAGAAATCTCTTCTTAGTCTTATGCCATTTAAAATTTTTAGCATTATCTTGGACAAAGGCATAGATGACACGCTCATCAAATTTGCAGATGACATAAAGCTAGAAAGGACAACTAATACAAAGCTGACAGAGTCAAGATCCAAAATCATCTTCACAGGTTAGAACCTTAAATT
Source organism: Antechinus flavipes (assembly GCF_016432865.1). Classification (NCBI taxonomy): domain Eukaryota; kingdom Metazoa; phylum Chordata; class Mammalia; order Dasyuromorphia; family Dasyuridae; genus Antechinus; species Antechinus flavipes. Next base: position 495,562,978 of record NC_067398.1, on the reverse strand, counting down.
GAAACAATTAGATGAAATTCAATGGGGATTAATATATAGTCTTTCATGGAGATAAAAAAAATCAAATATTAAATTCTCAAGCATAAAATGAGAAAGGTAGGATTAAATAGTAGTTATTTTGAAAGAGACGTGGGAGTCACTTGGTAGCCTACAAGCTCAGTATGAGTCGAGTATGACAAAACAGCTAAAAAAAAAAAAGCAATTGAGATTATGGGCTACATTAAGAAGGACCAAATTTCCAGAATGGATAGATGATGATTCCATTGTACTCTTTTCTCATCAGACTTCATCTAAAGAATTGTGTTCATTCTCTGGCACTACAGTTTAAGGGCCTTAAGAAATTAGAAGGTCCAGAGGAGGGCAATCAGGTTGGTGAAGGGCTTTGAAGTTCTTGTCGTTACAGAATCAGTTGAAGAACTGAACATGTTTAGCCTGGAGAAGAGCAGGGAGGGATAAGGCAGTTATTTTCATGTATTTGAAGAGCTGTCTTTGGGGAGGAACTAGATTTGTAGTGTTTGACCTCAAAGAACAGAACCAGAAGCAACAGATAGAAGTTATAAAGAGGGAAATTAGACAATGTTAAGAAAAAAATTAATGACTTTAATAATTAGATATTAGATTTAATAATTAAGAGTTATGCAAAATTGGAACAAGCTCCTTCCAGAGGTAGTCGATTTCCATTCCTTAGAAGTCTTTAAGTAGAATCTAGCTGATAACTTGCCAAGTATGTCACATGGTTTGGACTAGATGGCCTTTGATTTGAGGTACCTTCCGATTCTCTAATTCTGTGATTCTATTTAGCAAATGCTTTATAAACCTGACAATTCTATATGAATATTAGCTATAAAATATAATATCATCTAAATTTAGAAAGGAAAATTGATTGAATTTTAAAAAGATACAGATAGTAACAATAATTATATAACACCCATATATATATATATATATCTCAGAGTTGGTAAAATATAATAGAAAGAAAAACAAAAAGTAAAATAAAAAAGGAAATAGAGGATTGGTAAGATTGCTGAAAAATTAGGGTGGAAAGACTTATAGCATCTATTCCTATTCAAAACAGGAACATTAAGGAATATACTTTTTTTTTCAGCAACACATGGCCCAACTTTGCAAAAAACACAGCACATACACAGGGCTCAGAGAAATGATAAATAAATAATAAAAAAACAAACCTTAAACACATTCTATAAGCTTTAACACAAATAAAATGATAATTCATGCAATAAAAATAAACATTAGAGACCTAATGGAGATTTCATAGTGACATAAGAATCAATGACTAGATCAGAAAAAACAAATCAAAGAAAAATAAATACTATGGGACAAAATATGATAATGATTAGAAAATAAACCAAAATTTGGGGAATGTAGCTAATGCAGACCTCAGAAGAAAAAAGTGTGCCTCTGATTATATACATGAAGAAAAGAAAAAGGGATGACTATTACAATTTAATATTTACAATTTAAATAGTAGAAAATCAATAAACCCCAAAAAGCACAAACAACTTCTTGAAAATTAGAAGGAAAATAGCTAAAATTTTAAAAAAAAGCTTTAGAATTGATAAACAAAAATTTTTAGCTAGTCTGATTAAAAAGAGGATTAAATTAACAAAAGAAAAATAAATAAGGCAAAATCACAACACTGAAGTATATATATCAGGACATAAGTCAATAAAAAAGAATTTAAAAGAAAATGGGAAGTTTATTTACCCCACACTGGAGTTCTTAAATCACCCAGTTTCAGAAAAAGAAACTAAACTAGCCATAAAGGAACTACCAAAGAAAAATACCATGGTCTAGATGGATTCACAGGAGAATTAACTGATTTAGAGAAGAATTCAATCGCTTTTTAAAAACCATTAATATATGATGTCACACAAATTATACTAATCATTAAAAAGAAATTCATTACCCATCACTTTTTTGTAGGTTTTAATCCCTAAATCAGGAAAAGGTGAAATGAAGAGAACTACCCAACTTTATTAATGAATAGACATTCAAAAATCGTAAATAAATCCTTGCCCCCCCCCCAAAAAAAAAAAAAAAAAAACTATGGAAATAGATCTATCTAAGAACAATTGTTCACTATGCCAAGTGAGATTTACATCAGGTATATAAAGGGTTCAGGAGCAACTAAGTGGCAGAGTGGATGGTGTGCTGACCCAAAGATAGGAAGACTTATACTTCCCAAACTAAAATTTAATCTTAAAACACTTACTAGCTCTATGACCTGGGGCAAATCACTTAAGCATGTTTGTCTTTTCTTCATCTGCAAAATGAGCTGGAAAAGGAAATGGCAAACAATTCTATTATCTTTGCCAAGAAAACCTCAAATAGGATCACAAAGAAGGCATGATGAAAATGATTGAACACACACACAAACACACACATACAACAAGGAAGATTCAATATTAGGAAATTAAAATAATCATATCAAAAATAAAAATACCTTGGGGGGGGCGGGGTAGGCGAATAAGAACCACAATTATTTCATGACAGATTAATAGCATAGAAATTCCCCAACCAACTGATGGCCTAATAGTGGAAAGTAAGTAAAAGTAAAAGTGTAACAAAATATTTAAAGTAGAAAGTCTCATTCTTTGTTCTAAAAGCTATCCGTTGTTGTCCTTGGATAATAGACACCTGTAGCCTTGCCTCAACCCTGAAGTTTTGTCTAAAAGAACTTCTTTCACAGTTGTAAAAATATTTGGTCACCTCATCTAATCTCTTGCCCTTGAACAGAGAATGTCTTATTATGATAACAAATCCTGCCAGCTGCAAAGTAAATATGAAAGGACCCAGAAGTCCCTCTTTTCTTCCTTAAATGATTTTCTCTTTCTATACCGTCGTTTCTCCTTTGAAAGTTTACTACAGAATTCTGCTGATTGACTATGTACTCTAAATGAACCTGAAGGATTATAAAAACTATTAGCTGTACCTTAGGAAACTGAAGCTGCTATCCAGCTGTTTTTCTTAGCATGAAAATACATTTGTTTTTAGTTTGAACTCCTCGCTGATTCAAAAACCCTGAACACCCCTTCTAAGAGGGCTCATCCTCGGTTGAAAGAACTCCCTAACAACCTTAATATCAATAGCTTCAGAAGGGGAAAAAAGCCTTTGACAAAATACATGCTCATTTATGTTTAAAATCTTGTAAAATATGAACATGAGTGCAACAATTTTTAATATAATAAAAAGTATTTACCTAAAGGGAAAAGTCAGGATTTTTTGAAATGGTAAAACACAAATATTTAACTTAAGAAATATTCAAACAGTATCAAATCAAATTTGGATTGCCCAGATTTTACTTTCTGATATGAGAGCTATTTAAACAATGCATTTGCATTTCATTTGACTATTTCATGTCACATGGAAGACTATCCTAGATTGTGACTAATAGACAAATGTTCAAGATTCTTAGTTCCTGTTCAATAATGCCAGTATTTTTCCTCCCCCACCCCCACCACTTTTCTTTTGGAAGTGTGGTAGATGTTTACATCTTCTAATGGAAGTGTGGTAGATGTTTATATCTTCTATATGAATGACATGTTCTAGTTCTACCAGTAAAGTTTAAATGGAAACGATTAACAAAATTTTCAGTAGTTTCTTAAAATCATAACTTAGATTTTAATATTCGAGCTAGGACCAAAAGCTAGTATTTCCTCAGGGGAAGAGCCAAGTGACTATGAAAAGACAAGAAGATATTAGAGGAAGATTTCCCTTTTATCAGATGCTCCTGATTGTGGCATGTCATCTCATTGGGTTAAAAACAGCATTACTAAAACCGAGGTTTATTTTATAGGTAGGCTTGTTTCAATCCATCCCATAACCACAGGCTATCCTCTTAAATCTCCAGTATACCATTGATCAGAAAATAAACAAGAAAGAATTGTGGGTATCCTAATGCAAATCCATCACCAGTAGTGGAAAACAACTGGAAACACAGTTCAACTGATAGTATTAATAAGGTCATTTTTATTTACAAATGATAGCATACTATTAATATAACTTTTCAGTCCATACAAAAGTACATTTCAAGTTTAGTTTTCAAATGTTAAGTGTCTGAGACCACATTTGAACTCAGGTCCTACTGACTTCAGAGCTGGTGCTTTATCCATTGTACCATCTAGTTGCCCGAGATACTTTTTTAAAAAGTCATTTTTATTGATGTCTTTTGTTATCATATTAGAGATAATTTTTGATATTTTCCATTTTCTTTTTAAAATTTTTCAATAGCATTTTATTTTTCCAAATCCATGTAAAGATAGTTTTCAACATTTGTTTTTGTAATACTTTGTGTTCTAAATTTTTCTGTCTCTCTCCCTTACTTTCTCCCCTCCCCAAGATAATAAGTAATCCAATAGAGAGGTTAAATGTGTATAATTCCTTTAAACAGATTTCCATATTTGTCATGTTATGCAAGAAAAATCATACCAAAAGGAGAAAAAATCATGAGGAACAAATAAATAAAAAAGTGAAAATACTATGTTTTGATCCATATATAGTCTCTATAATTCTCTCTCTGGATGCAGATGATATTTTTCCATTCCAAGTCTATTGAAATTGCCTTGAATCACAACATTGTTAAAAAGAGTTAAATCCATCACAGTTGATTTTCACATAATCTTTTTGTTACTTTTCACAATGTTCTCTTGGTTCTGCTAGCTTCATTCAACATTAGTTCATGTGACTCTTTCCAAGCTTTTCTGAAATCAGTCTGCTTATCATTTCTTATAGAACAATTATATTTCATTACATTCATATACCATGATTTATTCAGCCATTCCCCAACTGATGGGCTCCACTCAATTTCCCTATCTTTGTCACTACAAAAAGAGCTGCTACAAACATGTTTGCACATGTGGGCTCTTTTCCCTCTTTTCTGATAAGAGGGACAATGGAGTTTAGATTTCTAGGAAGGACTCTAAATCCATGACTTTGGATGTCACTTGAACTTCTTTTCATCTCATATGGCATTAATATCATCAATTACTTTGATCTATTTTCTAATCGACAACTTATCTCTGAATTTTAACTTATTAGCTACATTGTCAAAACAGATTTTTCAAGACATTAGGCAATTTTACAATTTTAAAGCTCAGTTTTAAAAGTCTTTTTGTGTACAACTATAAAAACCTGCCTTTGCTTGCTAGATTTGATCCATTCCCACAAAACCTGAGAGGCACTGAAACTTGATCATCTGTGAGAAAGTTCTTTTCTGATGTGATCTACCATTCACAACAAATAATCACCTCCTAAGCTTGTTTGCTGATTGTTAAGGAGCTGAGCCATAGCATATTACATTAGGGAACATATATTCTAAAAATACAGTTATTTCTAAAACTGGTCTCTGTGGTTTTTATTTACTTATAAAGGAAATGCAACTGAAATGAAAATAAATTGACTCCATTGAAGCTTCTTGGATTAAGTCTAAGGACATTTAGCTAAAATCTCAGAAAAGTTATTTGTACCATGAGTAACATAGCCTAATAAGATCATATTAAAAACCATGCACAAGTAGTTAGGCAAAAAATAGAAAAATTGAAAATGCTGTTCTTTATATATATACATACATATGTATATATATATATGTATCATAGATATACATATGTATAGCTGTTCTTTATGTTTTTATTTAAGTAATTATCATATTTACTCACAAAATTGATGTTACTTTTAAGAAGATGATCACAAAAATCTATATTAAGCCACAATTTCTTTAATTATTTAAAGTGATGTTAAAAATAAGTTCTCTAAAAATCATAATCTCTTATAAATATTTATGAATGGATAAAGGAAAAGACATAGGGTACAGGATTACTACAAGTAAGTCCTATAAGGCATATTTCATTATACAGTGATAGACATTTAGAACCCACTCTTGCAAAGAAATAAACATCACAAGTTTTAATCAATTTCCCCTTTACTTTTAAAATCCAAATCAGATTCCTGCTAGTAGTATAGGCCTTGTCTTTTACATTAGGAGTTAAGTATTCCAGAATATAGTTATATAAATGATTTTTAACTACTTAGAACAACCTGAAACAAATGAACATATAATATGTGTTTCTCTCAGCTTGAGGATGAAGGGTTTTAGATCAGAGAGCCTTTCTTAAAAGTCCTGAGGATTAGCCAGATCACAGAACCTAAACTCAAAAAAGAACACTATCTAACTTTTAGATCAATACTCTTGGCAGTAGACCACACTGGAAGATTCCAGAGGGCTCTAAGCTGAGCCAGCCAGAATTGAGAATTCTAGAGCCTAAAAACAAGTCATAAACTCCACTTCCTAGAAGGCTTCTGCTCTAATAATATCAGCTAGTCTACCAATCTACTGAATCCAAGACTCACTGTGGCAGAGTCAACAAACTGATGTTGCTTAGCAGACTTAGTTCACTCTTTTTAAACTTTCTGGCCTCTTAACTTGTTCCTTTCCTCCTCCCTTCAACCTCCCACAACCCCATATACTCCCCCTCTTCATCACCCCCTCGATTTCCTGCCATACTTCAAGTACCACCACTTGCCAGAAGCCTTTTCCTCAATGCTAGTGCCTTACTTCTTACAGAAGGACAAGGCACTAACATTAGCGACTTCTTCCACTTTCAGGGCACCTAGGTAGCATAATGGATAGAGTAAGGGACCCTAGAGTCAGGATGACTCCTCTTCCTCCATTCAAATCTGGCTTCAGATACTTACTAGCTATGTGCAAATAACTGAGCAAGTCACTTAAACCCTATTTACCTCAGTTTTCTCATCTGTAAAATGAGCTGGGAAAGTAAATAGTAAACTTTTGTCAAGATCTAGTCATAAAGAGTCATAGGGTCATAAAGACTAAAATAACTGACTAAAATAACTGAACAAAAACATTTCCAATTTATCCTTTATATATAGTGTATGCAAAGTTGTTTGTTAGACAGTTTCTTTCCCCTTAGAATATGACCTCTTTGAAGACAGGGATATTTTCTGCCTTTCTATTATATATCTCCATTGCTTAGCAAAATGGTTAGCACATTATAAGCACTAAACATGGACTTGTTGATTTGAACTGTTAATTGTGGAGACACTAGTGTTTGTTGTTAGTTTGTACTCAGTTATCAAATGTAACTTGAATTCCTTTGAAGGAGAGAAAAGGAGTTCAGGAAAAAAACAGCTTCAATTTTTTTTCCTTTTTACCATTATTATAAGTGTATACACATTTATATCTATAAAAATTTAAATTTTCATATTAACAAGCCCAGTAGAGTAAGCATCCAAGATTAGTTCAAATTACATACAGAGATACCCATGAAAGCATCCAGATAGAACTCTGTTAATGCCCCCAGCCAGACTAAGAGAACTCTATTCAGTTTTGTACTTAATCAAAATGGGGCCTCTGAAATCAGAATAACATCCAAGGGGCTGATTAATTATGTCTTACCATGTAAATATTTCTGTAATGTGTAAGCAAATGGAGGCCATAGATAAACATGCTTCTGGTTAGTAATCACTTTCAGTTATTCATTTTTCACCTACTTAAGAGATTCTTCCTGATGACACATCTCAAACTAATTGTTAAAATGAAATAGAAACTGAAATGGTACATTAAACTTGCAAAAAGGCTTCTTTGTGTATTTATAAGATCTACCTCCTGTAAAAATCAAACATGAAGGGTATTCCACTGTAAGTGATGTCTGCAAGGGACAAGCTAGAGAAATAATATCATTGTTTCATAAATATTTCATATTTGCTCAATCATCAGATATTTACTGAGTTTTGAATATTAAAGCAATATTAAGACTCTATACTTGATAAAGCAGCACAGAATATAACCAGTACATGTCTTATTGCACTGTCTCCATTTGTAGTATATGACAGTCAACAAGCATTTTTAAGTCATATTTTTTAGTATGTGTCAGTCAACAGGCAATTTTTGAACACCTAGTATGTGCCTGACATTGTGCTAAGTACCTAGTAGGCAAGGAAAAGAAATAAGTATTTAAAGTACCTTCTATATGTCAGACATCATGCTAGGTATTATGATCCCCTGTAAGTCTACCAACTTCACAAAGTAGACACTTTTATTACTCTTTTTATTGTTGAGGAAAGCTCAGTTGAGGAAACCAGGCAAACAGAAGCTAAGTGACTTATTCACATAAGTAAGAACCCGAGGCTAGATTTAAAGTCAGGTTTTCTTGATTCCAGGTTTAGTGCTCTATCCACTATCTAGCCACCAAGTATCTTCAGTACCCTGCCTTTTTATATAAAGAAAGGCAAACATAATCTTTGGTTTCAAGGACCTCACAGTCAAATGAGGGAGACAATATGCAAATAATTCTGTATAAACAATATACCTCAAAGGTATATTGGGGATAATCAATAGAGAGAAAGCACTAGCATTGAGGGAAACTAGGGGCAAAGGCCTCTTGCAAAAAGTGGGATTTTACCTGAGACTTGAAAGGAAATCCAGAAGATGGAGATGAAGAAAACACCTAGACCTGGGGGAAAGTCAGTTTTACCATAGTAGACAAAAGGACTGTCTTATTTTAGGAAGTTCAAATAAGCCACTGGTACTGGATTAAAAAGTATATGGAGGGAAGTAAAATATAAGATTTGAAAGATGGGGAGAGACCAGGTTACAAAGGAACAGAAGATTTTATATATGATTCTGGAGATAATAGGGAGGCACTGGTATTTAGGAGGTGACTTACACTTACAGTTTATAAATATCACTTTGATAGCAGAATGAAAAATGAAGTGGAGTGAGGAAAAACACAAGGCAGGGAGAACAACTGGAAGGCTATTTCAATATTCTAGGTGTGAAGATGATAAGGGTCTACACCAAGATGTTGGTGGTGTCAGAAGAGAGAAGAGAATGTATACAAAAGAAATGAAATCAACAGGTCTTGGTAAAAGATTGATATGGAGACTTAAGTGTGAGGAATAGAGAGAGGATAACAATTAGATTGCAAGCCCTATTCAGTAATAGGCAAGCTAAGAAGAAGGGAGAAATTTAGAGGAAAATAATGAAGTCAGTTTTAGATAATGTTGAATTTAAGATGTTCATTCATTAGGCAGTTGGAGATCCAAGACTTGAGGTCAGAAGAAAGGTTAGGACTGGATAATTAAACATGAATATTATCTGTATAGAGATGATAATTGAATCCAGATGTTACCTAAATTCACATAACTCTTATGGAGATAAACATTTCAGGTTACAAAAGAAGAGTTTTAGAGCTTCTTATTTTATTAATCTAATATCTTCCAGAAAGATAGAAGGATTTAGATACCATCTTACAGATCATTAATTTTGTTAATTAGCAAGCATTAATTTTCTCCTCTTCCCCTCTCTCTCCAAGTACAAAGAAAAAATTCTTATAAGAGAAAAAAACCTAATCCTTGTAACAAATAAGCATAGTCAAGAAAACCAAATTCCCACATTCTTCATGTTCAAAAAATGTACGTTTCATTCCATAACTTGAATTCATAATCTATCTTATCATCTGTCCTTTGGTATCATGATTTGACATGATTGCATCAATCAGAGTTCTCAAATCTTTCAGATTTGTAGTAATTTTTCCCCCTGATTTTTCAAGTCTAGTTTTCTACTAAAAGACCATGGTAACAATGTTATTTTTAAGAGTCCACAAAGAACAAGATACACATTAAAAAATATGAATGGGAATATGATTTAATTTCATCATTCAGTATTGAGCAATTGTACTAGTATGGCAGCTAAGAATTGAAACAAGTAAATAAAACCCAGGAAGTATTTTGATTGAATTTTGATCCCAAAATATGCTAGGAATGACAATAACACATTGTTTCCTTAACCTTTCAGCCTGAATAATTTAATCAGAAAAAGCAAAGGACCAATTTTTGAAACCAGGGTATAATTTTTCTTAGTTCTTTAGAACGGGTTGAGAGAGCAAGAAATCTGTGAATATTTCCTATAATGCATATGGAATACAAATTTTGTGTGTGTGTGTGTGTGTGTGTGTGTGTGTGTAAAACTTTAAGTTCTAAGTCAACTATGAAAAATAACAATTAGCAAGTAACAACATTGCTTTTTAAAATTATTACTTCAATATTTTAAGGACTCATGATTTCATATTTGAGATTGTTCTCATTCCACCATCATAGATACAACTATTCTATATCTTTATAGCTGTGTTACTGTAAATTAAAAATTAATTATTGATCTGATAATGATGAAACTATCTACATAAAATTAATTATTGATCTGATAGTAATGAAACAATCTACATTTAACTAGGCAGCTATGCTAGTCCTCTGAAAATAGTTTACCACTCAATTGAAATTCTCGAAGTCTTTTCAGCTTAGTGAACTTGTTTAGAATTCATATTTGATGATGGTGTGGCTTTTGAGAACTCATGGTTATTTCCGTGCCACAATAGAATTCAAGCAGAATGTTAGTAAAGTTTAAATGATCATCTTAAAAAAAAAAAAACTACATTAAAAAAGAACTGAACCTTGAAATAATGTGCTCTTGTGACTGACAATTTTAATAACAGAATTTGAGAATTAGAAGAGACCTCCAAACATGAAGCAATCTTATCTCATTCCCAACAAGTTGTTGTCCTGAAACCAACTTAATTTGTCTTATTGAATTGCCATATTTTCCAATAATAGTAGACTTGAGGTATGTAGGAGGTTCTGAACAAATCAAGGATGAAGCCCCACCCCCGCCTCAGCTAAACATCATTTATTATTTCTTCTCCCATGTGACTGTCCAGTCTGTTTAATAGAAGCCTCTAAAGAAGCTTGAAGTCTTCTTGAAGCAAAACTTTTTGAACAGCTCACACTATACTGAGAACCTAGTGTCAACAATTTATTCCTCTAGTTCATCCTTCAATATTCTACTCCTTATCCTCTATACACTATTGCAAACATTGTTTATGTAGCTTCTGTTATAACATTACATCCTGAAAGATAGTGTTCATGAGTATAGGAAAAATATAGGAAGTGGGAGTCAGAAAAACTGAATTTGAATCTTCACTTGTTATAGAACAGTTATGTGACAATGGGTCTCAGTTTTCTCATCTGTAAAATGAGTAGTTAGTCTACATGATCTCTATCTGCTTCAGAGTCATCATCCTAGAAACTATTTCTAGTTTCTTCTCACTGCCTCAAGTAATCATCCTCTTGTCTTCAATAGTGACTGCAATAGTGAAATTGTCCTAGTGTATAACTCACTTTAGGACTAATAGTTTTGTCAGGAGATAAAAAGCATTCATTAGTTTCTCTTATCTTGCCCTTAGGTCATAGTCTCTTAGATACCTGATTTAAAATATGAAACAAAACCCTTGTAATCTAGTAGCTCCTCCACTGAAGTCCTACTCTAATGCTTCATCATGTTCTGGATGGCATCCTGAGTTCTCAAAGGCTATGAAAGCAGAATACAAGTTCTGGCAGATTTCTTCAAGCTGGAAAAGCTTTAAATCTGGCAGATGACAGACCATAATCTATGGTGGATCAACTAGCTAGGCCAAGTTTGAAGGCGAACTTTTTACCAGACTAGCCAGAAAGTAATTAATTTTTTTTTTTTTTTGCCTATAACACTTAAAGACCATCTATGAAGTTAAAGAGGGATGCAGTCTAATAATAATGATGATGATAACTAGTATTTATATAGTTCCTACTATATGCTAGACACCCTGTCAAGCTTTTTATAAATAATTATCTCGTTTGATCCTCACAACCAACCCTGAATAGTTTAGTTGATTCAGTCATGTCTGGTTTTTTATAACCCCATTTGGGATTTTCTTGGTAAAGATACTGAGGTAGATAGAGGATATTATTCCCAATTTACATTTGAGGAAATTAAGGCAAACCAAGATTGTGGTTTATCCAGCATCCCAGAGATAGTTAAGTGCCTGAGGCCATATTTGAATTTCAATCTTCTAGACTTCAGGTCTAACCCTCCTCTGTACTACTTCAATGCCTCAGTCTGCTTTAAAGGGTGGGGAAAGTTGGGGTGGAGAATAGGATGGGGCAAAATCATGAATTGAAGTTAATACAGTGTGGTAAAGTGATTATTCAAAATTAATTTATTATAAGGACATAAATTTACCCGGTGCAATCTGAATTCAGAATAGTTAGTATCTTCTGTATATGTATATGTTCATATAGACATACGTATGTATTTATTTATTTAAATGTATGCACATTTATAAGTATATGTATTGTTTATTTTAAGCACTAGGTATTAGATCTAACTGCTTAAATAAGGCTTTTTCACTATACCAGTAACTCCCAACTCTTCTCTGTCCCCAAGAGAACAATTGCCTATACATGTACCTCCTAAATGATAAAGGGGGATATTGTATACTTTTATTTTGGGGGAGAAGGGGGTAAAAAAGAAGACAAGAATTAGTTATAATTATACAAAAGGAAAATTCATAAAGCTGAAGAACTTTAGCTATCATTCTCAAGTTCTGAGTTTTAATGAAAATTCACCAAATTTGCATATTACCTAATCTATCTGTATCTTAATACTTTTGTTCTATTTTCCCAAAAAGATTACTGATATATGTGAATACATACAGAGTTATCTTTATTTCTTTAATTAGTACTTCATTTGTTCATACAAATACTTTATAGTCATTTAATGTGGTGGTTAAGCTATAAAGCATCCTTTTGAGAGAAGCTCAGAGGCAAGTTATTTAATCTATTTACCCTAAACTGGCTGTAATTATAATTCACATCTAAATTCACTGAAATTTTGGAGTCTATACCAGTGACCTGTAAGTTACTTTCACTCTTGAAAAGTTAAGAAACTTCTTACAATGAATTCTCAAACTCCTTTTTTTTTTCTGACTGTGAAAAGTCATAAAGAATTTAGTCCAAGTTAGATGACATGACAAGCCATCTTACAGAAGATGCATAACATTTCTGTTAGAGTATCTGCTAGATAAATGTACTTGAGCTTTATGTTGCTATCCAAGCTAAGAAAGAAATTATTTCCCTCTCCCTCAGGAGATAAAGACTCTCAACTCTGCTATATAACATATAACTCAATTGATAAAAACTTTGCTTTCTGGATGTATTTTATTCCAGGCCTCAAAAGCACTTAAGGTTTTGATGCTTTTCAATTTTGCTTAAGTTTAGCAAAAATAAGTTTTCCATAAAGAACAAAATAAATAGTATTTAGTCAATATTCCTTGACTTAAGTTTTGTTATTCTTAAAGACAGAAACTACTTTCTCCATATATAAGGTGGATGGAAAACATTAAAATACTTTAAGTTTTGCCAAAAGTGAATGAATATTTTGGATCATGGCATAGGATTATAGTTCTATAGCTAAAATTTTTTAGCTTTTCAATACAATATCAATTTCCTTAAGATTCTCCAGTTTTCCTCAAATTATTTATTTTGTTTTTAGCAAAATTTCTTAGGTTTAGAGATGCTGAAATTCTACTGAGTTCTGGTTTTTTAAACAACTTAATTCTTCTCTGATTTTTAAGTGTAATAGTTCCAGATAATGAAAATTAAAAAAAAAACCCTCAAAATTAAGACAATTGTGTCCAGTAACATATAGTGATTATTTCTTAAATTTCTACTTAGTATTAAGCTCATTTTCTCTATATTTATGTAAAGCGATATATTGAATTTAGTCAGATTATTTTCTAAAAGAATTCAAACATCTTTAGGGCTAAAGTTCAAGCAAACAGTGTATCGTAGTGAAAAAAAAAAATGAATGTAAAACTCTTTTAAAATTAGGCTCCAAACTGCTTTTTGATTTAGCTAGTAATCACTTTTACACTACAAATTGACCATCTTGCTCTTCCTCACACAAGAAAGAATTTCTACAAATTGTCCCCCCAAAGCCTGGAACAATTCTCTCTTTACCTCGACCTTATAGAATGCCTAGTTTCTTCTCATACTCACGCCAGATTATGGTAGCAAGAGGTTTTTCCTGACAACCACCCTACCCCCTTTTTATTACTTTATAGGTTTGTGTATATTTTGTACTATAATAATGTACTATAAATGTTATTATATATACCTATTTATGTATTTACACACATACATTCACATTACACACAAATTCCTTGAGGGTAGAGACTGGTTTTGTTATTTTGAAATTTGTTATCCTCAGGATTTATCAGAATGCCTGATACCTAATTTATTTAATTTGGAATCAAAACACCTGGGATCACAATCTCATTCTTCAATTTCCTCAATTGTAAAAAGCATTTACTTCACAGGGTTATTATAGGAAATCAAATAAGATAACGTATGTGCATAAAGCACTTAAACCCTAAATCTTCTATCAAAATATCATTTTTACACATAAACTTAAAAAACTTCTTTCAGCTCTAAGACTCTACAATTCTCCTCAAGCAAGGGTTCTTGATCTTTGTGTGTGTGTGCTACAGATCTCTTACGGAAGTTTGGTGAAGCCCATGCATCCCTCCTCAGAATGACTCCGGTTTAAAAAAAAAAAAGTTTAATTCATAACTGTAGGAAATGCTAAATTTCAGTTTAACGGTTAGTCAACGCGAAAATGTTAAGCTTTTTGGGAGTTTAATTTTTTTCTAATCCAAATTCATGTACTACCAGAGAGCTTTCTACAGATTCCGCATGAAATTCTCCTGTTATGAGGAGTTATAAAAAGCATTTAACAAAATGCTTCTGCCATGCCCTGCTTCTGAGCGAGCTACTAAGCCCCACAGCCAAACCGTTAGCATTAAGACAAAACACTGCATGCCGAGAACTAGCTCGACTGGGAGTCTCCCTGCAAGCCACGCCCTTTTATAGAGGGCCAAGAGGCGGGGCCTGGCGCGAGCTCAGGGAACTAAGCCACGATGGGTGTACAAGGGAAGCCCAACCTCGTGACGTCTCGCGGCGTCCCCAATGAGGGGGCGGGGCCGGCTCTGGCCGGCTTTTAGCAGCTTGTACCGGCAGTCTTTCCCTCCGCCTCTTCCCCTCCCCTTCCCCTCCCCCCCCCAAAAGCGCGGGCTGGCCCCAGGGCCGAAGTTCTGCTGGCCGGGCTCGGACGCCGGGGGAGGGGGGGGGGCAGTGAAGAGAACGGACGTCTCACTCCAGCGCCCGGAGGGGCTCTCCTCCTTTATTGGGACTCCTTCCTAGTCTGGCAGGCGCCCAAAGATTTTTGCGTAAAGTCCGGCTGCCTCGCGTGTCCCCGGTGTTTCGATCCCTTTTTCCCGGAATTCCCTCCACTTCCGGTCGGGCTGTGAGCTATCCTTCCCTCCTAACTTCCCCCCCATCTCCCCAAGAGCGCGCGAAGGGGTAAGTTTTGAGTCAGGATTGGGAGTGAGCGGGAGCGTGCTGGGGGGGAAAGGCTGGCGAGTGCTGTAATGGTTGAAAACAACCACATAGAATCCACCCTCTGCTCCTATGCCTTGGTTTTCCAGTTTAAGGAAACTGAGGCCTGGAGAGGGGCAGGGCCTGGCCCCGCCCCCTGGCTGTGTAGTCTCCTTATGTGAGAGAACTTAACGTTCCTCGGGTCCCTTTTTCTCCGCTTGTAGCTGAGCGCTGGGGCGCCGAAACCCGCTTATACCTCACTGGGACTAGCAGCTAGCGGGCCACCTCTTCGGGGAAGGGAGCGACTTGTACCGATTAAGCTCTGAAGTGTCCCAGGAATCAGACCCGGGGTCCCACGCTTGCATGCAATCCCTGTCTTTGCGTGCTCTCGCGCCTGGTGCCAGCCTGAGTGCGGAAAATGCAAAGTTTAGGATAAAGATAATCTATCGAGACCGTTTTCCATACAGAATTACTTTCTTTCCCTTCTATTTTTGACTTTGTTTTCCTGTGTAAAGATTCATTTCTCTTTTTCTTTCCTTTCTCTTCACTTCTCTCTTTTATTCCCCTTCCTTCTCTTCCTCTTCTCCTTGCCCCATCTTTTTTCTTCCCTCTTATTCTTTTCCCTTCCCACTTCTTTTCTATCTCTTCTCTACTCTTCCTCTACGCTTCCCTTCCCTCTTTCTCTTTTCTCCCTTTCCTCTTCTCTTTCTCTTCCATCCCTTTTCTCTACTTTTCCTCTTCCCTTCTCTTTCTCTTCTTCCTCCTTCCCCATCTCTTCTTTTTCTTTTCTTCCTCCTTCCCTCTTTCATCCCTTCTCTTCTTTAATATTCCCCTTCTCTTCCCTTTCTTGTTTTCTTTCGCTTCTCTCTTCTCTTCTCCCTTCTTACATTTCTTCCATTCTTTCTCTTCTCCTTCTCTTCCTTCTCCCTTTCTTTCTCCTCCTTCTCCCTTCTCTTCCTTTTTCCCCTTCTCACTTTTCTTCCATTCTTTTGTCTACTTCCCCCTCTTTTCTTTCTCTTCTTTCTCTGCTCTCCATCCTTTCTCTTCTTCTGTTCCCTTCTCCTTCTGTCTCCCTTTCTTTCTCCTTTCCTCTTCTTCCTCCTTTTCACTTTTCTTCCATTCCCTTCTTTACTCTTCTCCTCTTCTCTTTTCTTTCTCTTCCTTCTCTCCTTTCCTTTCTCTCTCTTTTCTCCCTCTCCCTCTTCCAGTAGCACAGTTTCAATTCAGTAACTTAAGTCCCCTATCTATATCCAGCTCTACATTTTTGCCCTGAGTCTAGTTCTATGCAGGCTCTTCCAAAAAACCTTATTTGTAGTTTTAAATTAAACTGAAAAGACTTTTGCAAAAATATTTTCAGTTCTGGTGGATGTCTTTAACGCCTAAATTTCAATATGTTCTAAACTGATCTCCAGATCCTGACTCTTAGAACTGCTTTTTCTAATTAGTTGCCAAGTCTTATAGATAATGCCTTAAGCAGTATCTCCAAGAATAGTTCTCTCTAACCACACAAATTGCTACTGCCTTAGTTCAATGCCACCCTTCCCCCTCCTTTATCTGTCTTAATTAATCTACCTGCCTTTAGTCTGTCACTTCTTTAATATAGCCATATATTTGCTAAAATGACCTTCCTCATGCATTGATCTGATTTTGTCATTCTCCTTTTGCTTGTAGACACAATACAAACTAATTTACCTATTATTTAAAGAATTTAATTCAAGAATCTGATTCCAAATTAACTTTCCTACTTTATTTCATTCTATTCCCATTTACTCAAGTTTAAATGCCCCAACCAGCTATAGGCATAAACTTCCTCCCCATGTCTAGAATACAAGAATTTATAGATTTCTTGTTCACATCTTTCAAGATTCATTTGACTCAGGTGGCACATCTGTGAAGATTTCTTTACCTAGGAGACCCAGAACTCAAAAGTGATCCATCTACAATTTTTTTTAGCATTTTCTTGAGAGCTTCCATATGAGATTTAGTATTTTAAAAGATCTTGAAGATTTAGTTCAATTCTTATTTTTAAAATTATTAAGTCTAGACCTGGAAAAAGAAACAGCTCTGAATATACATAGCTACTAACCAACAGAGCTGAAATTTCAAATTTTATTTTGTGTATATGTGTGTGTATGTGTATAATATGTGTGTGTGTATATGTATATGGTTTATCAAGTACTATATATGTGTGTTAATATATACTCATATAATTTATAAAGTCCTTTATCAAAAACAACCCTACAAGGTAATTAACTATTTACAGCAGAAATAATGCTGTATCAGTCAGAGAAGATGAATTTCAAATGCTGTGTGATCTTGAATATATTACTTTTTTGAGTTTTATTGTCTTCAGTAATTACATGAGGGTGTTAGATTAGATAACCTCAAAGATCCCATCCGTCCCCAATTCTATGAAACTCGGATCCTCATTTTATAGATAAGTTCATTGACCCAGCTAGTAAAATGTTGGAGCTGAAATAGAACACAGCTCTCCTAACTCCAAGCATTAGCAACTCTTCATCATATCATGCTTGCCTCTTGAGTGTAAGGCAAGGGGTAAATATCATGTACACAAATTGTTATTCTCTATTGTCTTATCCATCACATTAGATTTTAAGTTCCTCAAGGACTGAGACTTTCTTTCATCTTTGCCGCCTAGTGGGTCATAACATGTAGGCTAAATTGATAAAGTTCATAATTAATTTTAATCTCAAGGTAATAGCTTAGCACAGTGCTAGGAAATATAAGTATTAGACACAATATTTGTCCCATGAGGAACTTAAAATTTAGTTGGGAAAGAGGCATCACATGTTATCTGCCTACAATAATTTGATTAGGTAAATGCTATAGAAATTCAGAATAGGAATCATAGATTTTAGAGCTGGAAGGGAATATATGGGGCTTTAAAGTATTTTAGAATTTTGTGAAAATAAAATAAGTTACGTTGGAGAGAAGAGCACATAATTATGTTTTCTCTGTAGGGTTCTTATAAAATAAATAACTCTCTTAGGGTCTCCTATCTATTTTAGGCTACTACAGTAAAGTTTTATCTCTCATGATGATTTCTCCTTTTTGAAAGCCCAAGGCTTTATCAAAGTGTATTGTCTCACAGTTTATCTTTTCAGTTCTCTTACCTTAAAGATATGTTGTATCTTTTAGAGATACATTGTAAATATTAGTCTATCAAATGCCTAGTACAGACATTGTGTTGTAGAGAATGGGATTTGATGGCCTATTTAGTGTTTTGGTATACATCTTGGTTTTTTTTTTTTCCTGTTGAGATTATCAGGTTTTTTTCTATTTTTTCTTGCCTTTGAATATTTTACAGAATCCACATTTTAGTTGCTATATCTTGATTATTCTCCCAGGTTATGCTCCCCTACTTTCTTGGCTAGTTTGGTGCCTGGTTCGTAATATTAATTTCCTAGGGGCAGCTAGATGTCAAAGTAGAGTACAGGTTCTGGAATGGGAAGGACTTGAGTTCAAATCCAGATTTAGACACTTGACACTAGCTATGTGGCCTTAGGCAAGTCAGTTTGATTGCTTTGCCAAAAAAATCCCAAATTCTTTTCTTTCCCAACTCTTCTTATACTAGGGGATTTGAATAATCATTCTCTCATTTCTTCACTTCTTTACCTCAGTCACATATAGGGATGAATCACAAACTAGAACTTACTTTTATGCTTATATAGTCCACTTCCTGAATTAGAACCTTTGACATTATCCTTTCTGACCATACTCCATATATCTCCATCCTTCTTAAATGTATTCACCTTTAAGATATCCAAATTATTCTCCTTCAGTACTTCCATCCCTCAATATTTTCTTAGGCTGTTTATTCTGGTTTCATTTTTCTCCCTTTGTAATCTTTATCCAATAGTTAAATCATATATTGTTCCCTGTTTTTGATTGCCCTTGACCCTTTACCTAGTCCTATTGCCAATCACCCTTGCCTTCCCTTTGTTCTGTTGCTCCTCATCTTGACAGACATTAGCCCTGTATTCTTCCTGTCATCTAGCTCTTCTGTTTCCATTGAGGAGGTGCTGAATACCAGTCTAGAAATTTTCACCTATGCTGACTATATTATATTAATTATCATTAACCTCAACTGGACCCTCACTGTAACAAGGCAGACTTTTATTCCTTCTTAATTGATTCCTTTTTTCATTATACACAGTAACTATTTCAAACTTTTCCCTTTCTCAAGCCTTTTATATCTTCCCCTCTTTCTCAACTAAGGACTTTTTTTTTTCATTAAGAAAATAGAGACTGTTAACTTGAACTCTTGTTTCTCCCATTACTTAATCTTAAAATCCTTTGATATCACCTCCCATTCTCTCTTCCTTTCCTTTCCCCTCAGTTTCTGGCAGAGAGATGGCCCTTATTGCCAATACTTAAGTATTCATCTACCTGTGCACTTGATCCCATCTCTTCTCTTATAGTAGATATCCTTAATCTCCAGTGTCTCCTCTATTTCTACTTAATTCTTCCTTACCATCTTCAAACATTCTAAAGAATCATCCTGAAAAAAGTCTTCACGATACACTTCTTTTCCCCTCAAACTTTTATTCTGTACCTTACCTGCCATCTTCACCTAAACTCCTTGTAAAAATTGTCCTCTTTCTCTTTTTATCTCCACTTTCCACTTATTTTTTCTCCTCTTACACCTCAACTCTTTTCTTCACAACCCTTCACTCAATTGAAATTGCTCTCTAAAGTTTCCATTGAGCTCTTACTCACCAAATCTGGTATTCCTTTCTTAGTCCTTATCCTTCTTTACCTCTGTTGTATTTGACAGTAATGCAAATACATTACTTAAGGTTCTTTTCTTTTTGGTTTTTCTTTGCGTCTTCAATGCTTGGCTCAGTGGTTAGGACAATCTGCTTAAGTTTGTTAACTGACCTGTCTGACCATTCCTCTGTCTCTTTTGCTGGGTCATAATTCTTATCATGCCTGCTACGGTGGATATTCTCTAAGGTTCTGTCCTAAATTCCTTTGTTTTTTCCTCTACACTCTCAGTAACCATGAGTTTAATGATCATTTCTTTACACGTGATCTTCATGTCCATACAAAATCAGTCTCTATGTCTCCTCTGATTTTTAATCCCATGTCACCTTTTGGATGTTTCAGACTGGATGCCCCCAGAGACATCTTCAATTGACCATATCTAAAACTGAATTCATCTTTCCCCTTAAACCCTGCCCTCTTCTACATTTCCCTGTATCTGCCCCAAGGTATTAATGTCTTTCCAGTCTCACAGATTTAGAACTTTGGCACTACCTTGAACTTTTCATTCTCCCTTAACTAATACATTCAAACAACATCTCTCATATCCAACCCCTTCTCACCACTCACACAGCCATCATCGTAGTCTAGGCTCTCCTTACCTTTTGTCCCACAAAGGCTTGTACCTTTTCGTACCCTTTTAATGCACTCCATCAAACAGAATACTTCTCTTGTTCAGGCACTTTCTTCTTTCATGAAGCTCTTCTAATTAACCCAGTTTTTTCTGTCTTCCTTCCCAAACTACTTTGCATATATTTGTATTTATTCGCTTTATATTTAGGCTATATATATATTTATAGGTGTACTTGTTTTCTTCTTTCAAATGGAAACTTTGCTTAAATTCCTTGATTGGACATCTAACTTTATTATTATTTTTTTAAATAACTTTTTATTGATAGAACGCATGCCAGGGTAATTTTTTACAGCATTATCCCTTGCATTCACTTCTGTTCCGATTTTTCCCCTCCTTCCCTCCACCCCTTCCCCCAGATGGCAAGCAGTCCTTTACATGTTGAATGGGTTGTAGTATGCTGGTCATTCCTTACAGAATAATAATATTCCATAACATTCATATACCACAATTTACTCAACCATTCTCCAATTGATGGACATCCTTTCATTTTCCAGCTTCTAGCCACTACAAACAGGGCTGCCACAAACATTTTGGCACATACAGGTCCCTTTCCCTTCTTTAGTATCTCTTTGGGGTATAAGCCCAGTAGAAACACTGCTGGATCAAAGGGTATGCACAGTTTGATAACTTTTTGAGCATAGTTCCAAATTGCTCTCCAGAATGGCTGGATGTGTTCACAATTCCACCAACAATGTATCAGTGTCCCTGTTTTCCCACATCCCCTCCAACATTCCCCATTATCTTTCCCTGTCATTCTAGCCAATCTGACAGGTGTGTAGTGGTATCTCAGAGTTGTCTTAATTTGCATATTTTCATATGTCTATAAATAGTTTCAATTTCTTCATCTGAGAATTGTCTGTTCATATCCTTTGACCATTATCAATTGGAGAATGGTTTGATTTCTTATAGATTAGAGTCAATTCTCTATATATTTTGGAAATGAGGCCTTTATCAGAACCTTTGATTGTAAAAATGTTTTCCCAGTTTATTGTTTCCCTTCTAATCTTGTTTGCATTTGTTTTGTTTGTACAAAAACTTTTCAATTTGATATAATCAAAATTTTCTATGTTGTGGTCAATAGTGATCTCTAGTTCTTCTTTGGTCATAAATTCCTCCCTCTTTCACAGGTCTGCGAGGTAAACTATCCTATGCTCTTCCAATTTATTTTTCATCTCATTCTTTATGCCTAGGTCATGAATCCATTTTGACCTTATCTTGGTGTACGGTGTTAAGTGTGGGTCAATGTCTAGTTTCTGCCATACTGATTTCCAATTTTCCCAGCAATTTTTGTCAAATAATGCATTCTTATCCCAGAAACTGGTGTCTTTGGGTTTGTCAAACACTATATTATTAAAGTTATTGTCTGGTTTTGGACATCTAACTTTATGGGAAGATTTCATCTCAGTTAATTTGAGCCAGTTAATGACTGAAATCAGTTTCTTGTTCACCTATGGTAAGGGGTTTCTTATAGGGGATGATGTTGAAACACTAAAATGAGAGTTGGCAAATTATCAGTAGGTTTCTTATGTATGTAATGTTTTAATGGTGACTCATTCATCGTGTTCCTAGTATTTATTTGATTTACTTGATTATCTTTTCCAACTTGGTAACTGATAATTCAAAATATTTATTAGTCTTGACAAAGAAAAATAACTTTACTGTTCCTCTAAACATTACCATCTTTAAAATTCTTTGTTAATATACTTATTTGGATAGTCCTTCATTGTTTCATATATCTTTGATCCCTGTATAGTCAGTTTCTGTCTCTTGTCTTCTCCTGTTTTATGAACAGAAAAGGCAATCATAACTGAAGTGACCATATAACTTTAACTTAGGAACAGTTTCTCTATCTGGTCTGATGACTTTTTATAGTCAGAAAGATCTGAATGTAAAAGCTGTGTCTGATACTTGGTAACTGTGTGACACTTGGAAGTGTCTTTACTGAGTACAGGTTTCCTTATCGGTAAAACTGAAAATAGTATAGGAATCTTCCTCTCTAGCTTTTTGTAAAGCTAGACAAAAAGACAAAGCTCTTTGTAAACCTTAAACGTACTATTTTTAAAAGTTAGTATTCTGTGTGGATGTGTGTTTGTTTTTGAGCGTGTATATATATGTATCTATATGTAAATATTGATATAGATATATATCTACATATATATCTTTATGTTAAGATGACTATCCTCCTAATTCAGTTTTTTCTTAGGATGTGTCCCGATTTTTATCCAATGTTTTGTTAATT
Source organism: Antechinus flavipes (assembly GCF_016432865.1). Lineage (NCBI taxonomy): Eukaryota > Metazoa > Chordata > Mammalia > Dasyuromorphia > Dasyuridae > Antechinus > Antechinus flavipes. The sequence goes on along the minus strand of NC_067398.1, from coordinate 495,540,041 downwards.
AATATATCAATCCTGAATGTGAAAATAGTCACTTTCTTTGTACTAAGAAAAATCAATTGGATAAGATTAAAAAAAAAATAGAAGAATATAATCAAATGTATATTGATCATTTGTGGCTTATAATCTTTTACTCAAAATGTCTTTGATTTAGCATAACTTCTACAAAAGTTCTTTTCTTATGAAAAGAAATTGATGATTACCTGAAAACAATTTAAATTTAATTCAAGATTAAATTCCTGGAGTTGTGGTGTCATCCCACATATATCCCTCTTCCCTCACTTACAGGGTGATCATTTGTACATAAATTTAACAAACATTCAAACATGGGTTTTGACCCATGTAATTATTTTTCATCCATAACTGCAAGTCACACATTTGTAAAGCGTTATAATGACATTACCAATTTTGACGTGTTGTAATGACATTATCAATTTTGTTGTGTCTCACCACAGCTGTCCCAACTCTCTTCACAGAAACAACTTCATAACTATGTAATGTAACAGCAAGGTGAGGAGAGAACATCAGGTAAGCAGAAGATTGGGACCAAAGAGAGCAAGATGAATGTTCCTGCAAGTAGTTGTGGTAGTCCCAATTCTGCAGAAATAGGCAGTGATTTTAAAGACCTCTGGACAAAACTGAAGGAATGTCATGACAAGGAAGTACAAAGTAAGTTTTTTTTTTTTTTTTCAGTTTTGTCTTTCCTTTTTTAAGCAATGTTGTTATAAAGATACATATAAGATAAAGAGAAATGAATGTTGCCTGAATCAAGCCCTTACTTTTTGAATGCTACAGAGATATGATCACTTTGAAGATCACTTTTTCGGTTGACCATTTGTACTCCATAAGTTAGCTTTGGTCTACAAACAACCACAAGTGTATTAATGAATGTTTGTTAATAGTGTAACTAGACTACATTGTCCCATCTAACTCTAAATTCTTAGATTATAATGCATTTAGTAGTGGAATAGCATTAAAAACTGAGTCATTATAATATGGAATTCATTATAAAATCAATAAATTTTAGAGCCTGTCCAAAGTCATTTAGTTATTTTAAGGACCTCATGATGGCATACCTCCAACCGTAAAATAACTTGATGAGATGCTAAGGCTACTGTTATTGCAAGCTCCAACATTATTCTTAAATTATTTTTAACTTGGATTTTTCAGTGAATTTTAGTTTCATTGGAATTACTTTTTATTGGAAAATGTTTCATGAGAAATGTATTATCACTCTAAATAGTGACTTTTAAAATTGTTAATTTGCCTTTAAAAGTTAAATTTCACTTTTTTACTTCCCAAATGAATGTATATAATTAGAATTCTGTATTTTATTAGATTTCATAATTCCTTTGAAATTTTGAGTAATATCAATAACAACAGGCTAAATAAAATTGAAGAGAGGCATTGATATTATTTTGCTTCCTTTTTAAAAAATTGACTTGCCATATTACCTTGACAGTTAATGAATTAGCTTTAAATAGTTTTTATGCATCTGAAATGAAAGTCATGCCTTTCTTGGCTTTAGTGAATAATGTAAGATATTTGAGATTGAGGAATGCATTAGTTAAAAGTTTTTAGAGATCTGGAAGATCAGTGAAAGAAAATTATGGAGAAGCTGCAGGAGAGAGAGAGAGAGGGAGAGAGAGTGAGTAGAGTGTGTGTGTGTGTGTGTGTGTGTGTGTGTGTGTGTGTGAAAATATTTTTCATTTTAAGTTTAGGCTAAACAGACATTAAGTAAGGCTATTAACATAAAAAAGTAACTTTCAGATCTACCAAACAACTGTACCCACCTCCCAACCTCTACCTCCCTTCCATTCTTTTTTTTTTTTTTTTAATAGCTTTTTATTGACAAAACATATGCATGGGTAATTTTTTAACATTGACCCTTGCAAAAACTTCTGTTCCAACTTTTCCCTTTCTTCCCTCCACCCCCTCCCCTAGAGATGGCAGGTAGTCCCATACATGTTAAATATGTTAAAGTCTATGTTAAGTACAGTATATGTATACATATTTACACAGTTATTTTGCTGCACAAGAAAGATTGGATTTAGAAAGAAGGTAAAAATAACCTGGGAAGAAAAACAAAAATTCAAGCAAACAATAACAGAAAGAATGTAAATGCTATGTTGTGGTCCATACTCATTTCCCAGTGTTCTTTTGCTGGGTGTAGCTGGTTCTGTTCAGTAATGATCAGTTGGAACTGATTTGGATTCTCTTATTGCTGAAGGTAGCCATTCCATCAGAGTTGATCCTCATATAGTATAGTTATTGAAGTATATAATAATCCTCCCTTCCATTCTTGAGAAGCTTTTCTAGAGTATGATTAATTGTGGCTACAATTAAGTGTGAGTAAATGAAGTAGAGCAGCATCAAATTTAAACTACAGTAGTAATAATATATATTTTTAAAACTTAGTATTCCTTTGTGATCTCAAAGTGAAACAAAGATAACCTCTTAAATTATATAGCATGGTTTAGAACAGTCAGAAAGTCAAAAAGACTCAGATCTAGCCTTAGTTATTAGCTGGGTGACCCTAGGCAAATTAGTTTCCACAACTATAAAATGGGGATAATAATTGTATCTACCTCCCAAGATTGTTGGGAAGATCAGATGGGTTAATTTCTGTAAAGCACAGTGCCTGGCACATAGCTGCTTAATAAATGCTTATTTCCTTTTCTTCCTTCATTAATGACACTAAATATTTTAAGTAATCTTATGTTTCCATGAACATCTTTTAAAGAAAAATTAGCATTTTACCAAACAATAGTATATTTTGAAATATTCATCAATTAATCTTACCTTTATAGCTTAACTAGCTTTGAGAACTTTGTATTACCTATTAGAGACCCTGTGGCATTTGGTACATTTTCTCAAATAATTTGCTGTTTTTTTTTGTTTATTTTTTAATGTCCATTAGAAACTAACAAACCTAAGGATACTTTATCTAGATAGAATAGATAACTTTTACTTAAAACTAAGACTTTTCATATTCTTGACACTTGATGTTTATAATTTTTCAATAGCATTGCTTTATTATTTTTTTAATCACATCCTTTTGGATTCCTTAAATTCTAAGAACTTCCCTTTTAAGAAATGTGAGAGTCTCATGGGGGGAAAATAGCAGTATAATTCTTTATAATATAGCCTGCTTTTTTTGTATCTGAGTGGTAATAAATTACATAATTGCTACAAATATGCTCTAATCAGCCATAGTACCATCATTAATTGAGTTTATACAGAAAATTTCCAAGGGAGAGCAATTTGGCAATTCGTCGTTTGTTTGCCTATTATATATAATAAAGAGAAGGGGAAAAATTTTGCAGTTAATGTACGAAATATCCTTTTCCCATTTATTTGATGGCATTTAAAATTTTTTTAATGATAACTTAAAGGTCACTTAAAATCATTCTTTGGGTGGATTCAGGCACATTTGCCAGTAGGCAGACTTTTTTTTCTCGTGTTCAGTGTTTCCCTTTTAATTTTTGTGTAAAATTAGATCCTCTCTCTATGTGATAACATCAAAGTCATGCCTGAAGGATAGTTAATTTTTTAAGAAGGTGGGGATCCTCTTATAGAACCAGTATATGAGACTATTTGAGAGACATCAAACATGGACTTGCCTGGACTATATTTGTTTGAGGTTTAGAAATAGAGATGAAAATTGACTCATTTCTTTTAAATCTGGGTGTCAGCAAAAACCAAGTTTTTATGAATGGTGGTACCTGAAGAAAAATGCATTTTCACTTGAATATTCTATTCACAGATAAATATTTACATGTACCCAAACATCTTACCATATGTATCCAAAGGCAAAATTTGGTTAAGCATTGTAATGTGTTATTTTAATGTACCATTTCACAGTGTAATTATGGTTGAAGCTTTTCTCTTAAAGATTGTTTTTAATCCCATATATGTTCATAGGAACTGAAAACAGGTTTTCATTAGTTATTGTTTTAGGATCTTCAGATAAATTATTTCATACTAAAAAAAAATACCAGTGTGTTTTATAATTTTATTCAATCAGATATCATGCAAGTGTAAACACAATGTTTTAGAAAAGCCTCATGAAGATTTTAATTTGTTCAGAGTTGATAGAAATTATGTTTAAAGTTTCCTTATTTTTCTTGATGAATAATCTTTCAGAAATCTTGAATTGATTCTGCTTCCTTTCTATATTATTCTTATTTTTCTAATTACTTTCAGGTATAAGATACATTAATGATGAATTAGAATTAGAAAATTTTATTTCCCAGATTCATTATTGTTAAAAATATATATCTTGTGGGTGCTCAATTCAGTTGTGGTTTTATATCTCAGCAAAGGTATTTTCCACAGCTTGCAAGTATGTTCAAATATTTTATATCATGTTATTGAACCTATTCGCTTTAAAATGAAAATAGGACTATATAGACATGATACACTTAGTTTTGATTCACAGTTCACATAGATGAAACACAATTATTTGTAATTAAAATATAAATTCATGTGATAAATATGGGTAAATAATATGGATTAAAAATTTTAACTTTGAAATTTCTGTCCACCAAAGAAACATTAGCAACAGTGTTAATATTCAAAGTTTAAGGAGATGATCTGCTCTACATTAATCTGTTATTAAAAGGAGTGATTTTATGCACTTGTTTGATATTTGGGGAAGCGTCGATCTTTTTAAATGTCCCAGGTATGTATGTATATATATATATATATATATATATATATATATATATATACCTATCTTGTAATCAAGGGATTTTAATTTATTCAAATCACTTAAATTTTGGGGCAGTATAGGGAGAATGAAAATATGAATTAGGGTCAAATTCTTACCACTTTTCTTTTTTGAATGACAATTCCTGCTACATTGCTAGATTTTTATTTAAATTTAATTTGTATTTTAAGTATACATATATTTACCTAATACAATCAGTTCAGTTGCTCCTAAGTTCAGATGCAAGTGAGGATAGTGTTACTTGTAGTATGATGTTTGGCCTTTTAAGCAATGCCTCTTGAACTGATGGCTCAGGTTGCCACTGTTACAATTCCAAATACTTGGCTGAACAGAATGCCTGTTCATACAAGAGCTGCATTGTTGTACAGCCTCATTCCTTCCGATGGGTGTGGAGCAGGATTAAAGTACACTTTATAGGGGTTCTAATTGCAGATGCCTAATTGACTTGATGAATAGTGTGCACTTTAAAAAAAAAAAAAAAAAAAACACAAACCTCTGTTTCTCCACTGATCTGCATGACAGAACAAATGTCTCACAGGTGTTGAGTGCTTATAAGATAAAAGAGTAGTCTTTCTATATTTCCCAAGAATTTTCTTTTGAAGTCTATACAGATTTTTGTATTTCATTGTTACCTTCTTTTTTGAAATGGTCCGTGGCATGAATCCATTTTATCTTTGGCTCCACCTTCCTTTTTTAAATGCAAGCCTGAATTTCAGAGGGTCAGCCAAAACAAAAAGCCAAGGAAATCTTGTCAACAAGTAAACTTTCATGTTATCATTCTTTGGAAGAGAAAAAGTGAGAAAAAAAATTTAACTCAAATATTGTTCTAACAAGGTCTTGTGTTGTTCGTGGTTTTTTGAGATTAAATGAGTTAGTTGTAAAGCCCCTTATTTGAATGGCTTAATGAGTTTCTCATTATTACTTAATTAAAAAGAAAAAATATCTCTTAATTCATAAAATTTTTCTTCTTCATGGAGAACAAACAAAAAAATGTAAAAGAGATGTGTATTATCTCTGAATGGTAATTCAATCTACCTTCTGAAAGAGTATTATAGCCAAGAGTATACCATTAATCTTGTTTTCAAGGATGTTATTTTTCCACAAGATTAAATTTCACAATTTAACAATAAAATTTTAGTGGCAGCTAGGTGGAAGAGTGAATACAGCACAGGCCTTGGAGTTCAAATCTGGTTTCAGAACTTGACACTGTGTGACCCTGGGCAAGTCACTTAACTCCATTGCCTCCTCCCCCAAAAAAATGAAGAAAAAAGGATAAATTGTTGATATTCTGGACCACCAAAGAAATGTAGAGAAACCTCTAGATTAGTGTCTCTGTGAAATATACTTTATTTCCATACTATTACCAAGGTGAAAAATAGGTTAAAAGGGTTAAAAAAATACTCATTTGTCCTTTTTTCTCTAAGAGGACCATGATTTTGTGGAACTGATGCCATGACATGCAATTGAATTGGATTTAAGTGAAGGAGGGCTGTGCAAAGTCACCTGCCTCACTTTCCCCTTCAAAACCACCTGGGTCCAGTGGCAAGATATAGATCATGATGATGGCTCTGTGTACAGTGAGAGACCTTAGCCTTTTTAAGCTAAAGACCTGTTAAGGTCTCAGTTTGACTGAGGCAATATCCAGTTAATGATTAAGACTAATTAAGAAATGAGGCAGAGAACGGTCTCTTTTTAAAAATCCATCTAGGTTTCTGGCCCAAACAGAAACAATTGCTATTTATTTACATTCACTCTAAGCCTATGAGGGCCCAAATAATCACCAAGTGGGGCTTGGCTTTGGACCTATTGTTGTCCAATCAGTTGGCCAACAATATAAAATTACTAAGGCAAGAAAGAAGAGTTTGGATACAAATAGAAAGTGGGGATCAGCTAGGTATGCACACCTACAATGGTTAGAGTTGTTGGTGAGAATAATGAGGTTGGTGAATTGCTTGAGTTTAGAAGTTCTATGCAGCAGTAGGACTAAGGTTAATTGGTTTATCTACACTAAGTCTGTCATCAATAGAGTATATACTCTTTGGAATAGGGATCTACTATACTATACTGTTCAAGAGTCAGAAAACAAGTCTAAGTTTCCATGATAATCAGTATTGGGATAGGCTTGTGACCACTTTGCTTCAAGCCTGGATGAGAATTAGATGTGGTCTCCAAAAAACCTAAAACAAACAAAAACTCCATTTATGTTCTTGACTATACTATTTTAACATCAGTCAGTGATGGGAGTGGCAGTGGGAAACCTTATTTCTAAGATAAAGAATTTAAAAGGTTGAATAGCTAATTTTTGTTAGCTGTATTGATGATGCTATTTTAAATAAATGCGCATTCATGCCATGAAAAGCTTTTCTAAAGTAATAATTTAAGTAGAATCATAAAGGCAGAAGAGACCTGAGAGATCATTTAGTCTGATCCCATCACCCATTCATGCCTAAATGGTAACTTTTTTTTTTAAAACACAGCAATCACAATATGTGCCTAGTTATTCAGCCTCTTTGTGAAGACCTTTAACAAGGGCAAACTCATTATTCCTTGAGGCAATATGTTTCATTTTTTAATAGCCATAGCTGTTAGAAAGTATTTCCTTATATAATAAAGGAAAACTGCTTCCTTATAGTTCCATCCATTGGTGCTAATTCTACCTTTTGAGGGCAAACAGTATATGAAAACCATTTTTAAAAAAAGGAAAATTATATATTAAAAAAAGTTACACAGTTGGAATTAGGAAACTTAATAGTTTTGTTTTTCCCTTCAATCCTTCTTGCCATCAACATAATTCATTCTTAAAAGCTACAACCAGACTATTTGTTGTTTGTCCTTCATTCTGGAAGAGGACCATGACATCAGGGAGGTGATGCCATGATATGCAAGGGAATTGAATTTAAGTGAAGCGGGATTGTGCAAGGTCATCTACCTCACTTTCCCTTCCAGAACTATCTGGATCCAGTGGCCAGATTTAGATCAGGATGACTAGAGATGGCTCTGGATGCAATGGGAGACCTTGGCCTTTTTAAGTTACGGTCTTCACTAATTAAGGGTAGGTAGCCAATTGAAACAAAGAATCTCCTCTTTCATCTAGTCAAAAAAAAAAAAATCTAAATAAATAAATAAATAAACCTGGGAGGGGAAGAGCCTCAGGATTTCTGGTCAAAGCAGATCTCATATACCAAACTATGTATTCACTTCAATTCTTATTAATAAAATTATAAATACAGAAGCTTATAAAGATATTAGTCTTAAGATAAAAGAACTTGATTAAATAACTTTGTGTTGAAAAAATGAAAAATAGAATTTGTAGATCCTGGAGTTGATGCTGTGAGAGAAATCATGTCTTAACACAAATGATTCATATAACATAGACATATGTATGCATATGTACACGCGTACACAAAACTTAAAATCATTAAGCCTGAAACTTCTACTAAGAGTAAATTTCTCACTTAAGGAGGCCTTTTTTTTTTTTTAACCATAAAATTTTCATATCATGTACTGAAAGCAAAAATTTACTCAGTGACCTCAGTATCATACACATTAGTATAATATAAGATTGTTTGCCTTCTCAATGAGAGAGCAAAGGAGAGAGGAAAAGAATTTATGAAATTATAATTATAAAAAATAAATGTTGAAAATTTTTACATGTAATTGGGGAAAAAATAAAATATCATTCCCTTTAAAAAGCAAGCATAATAAATTTTAGAGGAAATGTATTTCTTTCTAATTAACATTATGGTTATTCAACTACCAGATGGAAGTTGTGAACTATATCAGTAAATTACAGTTGTTCTTTTTTTTCCCTACTTTTTTCAGCCTTACAGATCAAAGTAACCAAGCTAAAAAAGGAACGGATTTTGTAAGTATCTGTAATATAACATCAATATTTTCTGTATAAAAAGAAAATGGTATTTTATTTTTCTTATTATTGCCTATAATTTTTGAGCAGGAAAAAAATTGTCTGATCCAATTTCTTCATCTTACATATGAGGAAAATTAGGCACAGAATGTTACCTACCCATGATCATCATATGACTAGTTTGTAGCAGAAGTGGCATTAAGATACCTGTCTTGTGACTTTTGGTACAATGTTCTTTCACTTATTTACAAATATAATGAATAAGTTTTTTGGAAATTAATTTTTTTCTTCTCAAATTTTGCTTTGTTTTCTTACTAATCATTTTAGATTTTAATATAATTATGCAATCCTTAAAATTATAAACAGCTACTGAGTAAACAAAGTAGCTAAGTGACTCAGTGGATAAAGCTTTGGGCCTGGAGTCAGGAAGACCTGAGTTCAAATCTGTCTGTAAATACTTACTAGCTGTATGAGTTTGAGCAAGTCACTGAGCTTGTGTTTGCCTTAATCCACTGGAAAAAGAAATGGCAAATCAGTATCTTTGCCAAGAAAACCCCATGAACAGTAGTCTTAAAACTGTTTAAGTTTTAAACAAACAAAAGTTTAAACAAAAACAACTGAACAACTGTATAAATGTTTTACAGTTTCCAGATTTTATCCCTGTTGAATGCCCCTGCTATCATCTAATATCTTAATATGCATTATAATCATTCTGTAGGCTGGTGTGAGTTTAGTATCAGCACTTAATACTATTCCCTAATGGTGAGATCATTTGACCCTGTGGTTATTAGTTTTCTACTATATTTTGTGTCAAGTAGCTTGAACTCCTTTCCTTTCAAACAATCAAGTACGGGATGAAAAGCTAGAATAGTTAAATACATACCTAGGAACACTTAAGTTTTTACCTTTTTTTATTCTAATCTGAAAATGAATTGAAAGAAAGCACTTTGGTATAGCTTCTTTTTCACAATTTATCCTAAAGTTTTGACTAGCCTACAATTTACAAGTAATATGCTAAACATGAAATTCTGTAAAGTCAAATACTGTACCATGTAAACAATATGGATTGGGCTGATTGTCTCACATTTACAGTTGGAATTTCAAATCAGTTTTTATTAGAGTATGACTAAAAATAGGTTTTATAGTTGCTCTGGAACAAATTATTTAACTTATATATCCTATTTCTTTATGACCTTCTACTCCAGGAAAAAATCCCCTAGTGCCATTGTTTATAGAGAAGCTTCCAACATGTTTTTTTTCTTCTGGAGGGAAAAAAAAGATGGGGTTTACAAGGCACATTTTTGCAACTCTGAGTTTTGGGATAGTTCAGTGAATACCTATAGTACTTCTTACACAATGGCTCCCACTCATAAACTGAATTCTCAGTATGTTCACAGTATAAAGAGAATATAAATTTACAGCTCTTTTTGTGGACAGTTACAATTTTCTTCATTCCTATAATGGAAAGAAGCTACAATGAACTTGTTTATAGCCAGATGTTGTTGTTCAATTATTTTCAAAAATGTCTGACAATATGGTCCCATTTGGGGTTTTCTTGACAAATAATAGAGTGAGCTTTCTTTTTTTTCTGATGAAATGAGGAAGCTTGAGACAAATAATAAAATGATTTATCCAGAGTCACAAAACCTGTGTGTTTAAGATTTTAGCTCAGGAAAATGAAACTTCCTGACTCCAGGCTCAGCAAACTATACACTGTCTGTCTTTATACTTTAGAGTTATTTGCATGATTATGGGATTTGGATTTCTTAAAAAGTCAGTCAAAGGATAAAATCAAGTAACATTCATTTTTGATGGCATCATTAAAATTCCTTACCACTTATTTATTCCCTATTTTATGAGATTTAACATATTTTTGTCCATTGAAAATCACAAGGTAAAATATATGATTTGTTTTCAAAAAAAAGATAAGCATTTTTGTTAATGGTGAAGATTTTTTTCTGAAGTGTTTTTAGAGAGAAGGGAATTATGAAGTTTATTATGTTATTAATTTCATACTTGGAGTAACCTGAATAGTTAATACCTTTGGTATAATTGCTATATAATTTTTTAATCATTTGTAGAAGATGAGTATTGTCACTAGCATACTGTTTTGTGACTTAATACATAACAAATTAAATAGCTAAATTATTGTTTGCTGGAGTCGTTCTACAAGCCTTTCATTGTATATATAATAGCCTTATATAGGAGTTCTTGTTCCTTCTGACTCCTGAATACCTATGGTTTAATATTTCAGAGTTGATAACTAGTTGAACAATAAGTCCCTTATGCTGTAGTTTCATTCAACTTTGAAGCTAATGATCTTGTAAATGCTGGGTCATGGACCATTCATTAGGAATACTACCTTTAGATCCAAAATGTCAGTCATTTTGGTCAAGAAGTATTTGAATGTGTAAGGTGATTGTAAGTTTTAAGTTATATTCACTACTAAAATGTTTTTCAGAGGAAGCTCAAGTTTTACAGCAAAGGACAAAATAAGCCTAGCAATAATGTATTTATTTTACTTAAAGAAGTAAATGTTTAAAACAATAATTCCATGAACTCGTAATATTAATAATAAATATTTAATTTTGATATTGTTATAATCATAGAACTGTGGAATCTTGCAGTTGGAAGGGGTGGCAGTCTAGTCCATCTAGTCCAACTCTTATTTGATCAATGATTCTCCTCCACAATACACCCTACAAGTGATTGATTGGTCTTTCAGCCTTTGCTTGAAGACCTCAAATTAGGGAGGACTTACTACCTTTCAAAGCAATCTAGGTGCACTTTTGGATAATTCTTATTGTTAAAAAGTTTTTATTTTTATTAGGCCTACATTTGCCTTTTCACAACTTTTACTCGGTGCTTCTAGTTCTGATGAAAAGCAGAACAAATCTGTTTTCTCTTCCACATGACAGTCTTTCATGTTCTTGAAAGACTGCTTTTGAGTTCCCCTTAATTCTCTTTTTCAGGTTAAATATTCCCATTTCCAACATTAGTTGTTATATATCATGACCTCAAGTCCCTTTACCCTTCTGGTTCTTTTTCCCCTGCAGTCTCTAGCTAATTGATGTCTTACCTAAATTATAGCACCTACAAATGTATAAAATATTTCAGATGTCTTCTGATTAGGGCAGAGTAAAATTAGACTATTACCTCTTGATTCCTGGGTATTAGATCCTTCAGGGCAGCCTAAGATCGTTTTGAACTCCAAATACACTAAAATTCCCATATATTTTGGACACACTTATCTTCTCTATCTTGAACTTGTGAAATTAACTTTTTAAATGTAAGAATACATTTATTCCTAATGAATTTCATTTTATCGAGCATTTTAATCCCCTGAATTTTCCCAGTCTTGTCTCCCAGCTTTGTGTTACCTGCAGATATAATTTGTGACTTTATCCAGATTGACTAAATAAAAAAATTAAATAATAAAAGGCCAAATAAAAAATTGCCTCTGAAGACTACCTTCTTACTTCCTATTTCTTACCACTTTATCAAAATGAAATTATTTTCATTTGCATTTTATAGATGCTCATAATAAAATTTTATGTAATAAAAAATTACATAACTAAAATTTTTGAATTTTATAACCAAAATACAAATGTGAATTTTCCCTGACAATGGAAATCTGTGCTCAAATACTCCTTTTTTATTGAATTGAGACAAAAAGTTCCATATGTGACACTATATGACTTACTTAAAATATTATGAAGTCTATGAATAACATACCAGGTATGAAAACAAACTGGTTATATAATAATGTCATATAAGTACTGTGTAGCTATGCACAGATAGTGGTATACCTCAGGTACCCTTAAGTGTCATATACCTAGCAAAGTAAGTGGCTATTTTAAGAAATAAGAGAATTATTAAGATTTTACTCTTCACAGGGCAAATTAAAACTTTGCTTTCAAACCAGAGACTGGATTTCTCCTGATTTTAGTCTATTTTATTTTTTTCCCCTTCACTGTCAAATGCCATTGTGACAAGAGCATTCATAGCTTTTTGTTTCCAGAGACTTCTTGTCCTTAGGAATCCCTCCTTGAGATAGAGACATGACACGTGGTATCATCATTAAATCTTCCCAAACATATGTTTTGATCATAAACCATGCTGACTTGCAGTTGCACACATTTTTGTTTATTAGGATTTGTTCCATTTTTGTCTTTGTATCATTAACACCTAGCATAGTACTTGGCATATGGAGGTGCTTACAAATATTTGTTGGCTTAGTTTTTTTAATAAACTCATGGCTACTTTTGTTGGGGAGAGATGAAAGTTTTTGAGACTGTAATTCTAATCTTTTTGGGAGCACTTAATCATTTATCATCTGTCCTAGTTAAATAATGAAAGAGGCCATCCTATTTGCTATGTTAAGTGACAGGATGACGTTTATCTTCCTGAATCTTAGTGGTTTAGTTTCTTTATAACTATATTGATTTTATTTCATGTTCTGAAATTTATACCATAACTGCCCATTTTGCATTTGCAAATCTCCTTTGCAAGGAATTTTCAAGAAAATCCCTTCTTTTTTTGCTAAATGTTTAAAGTTATAAACTAAAATTCTGAATAAATAAAAACATTTAAGGACTTTTTTTCTGTCTTAAGATGCCATCTGATGAAAAAGAATTTTGACCTTTTCATCATTTCTATCATAGATGATAATTTCCTTATGATAAATCAGATTCATAAGGATTTAACTGCTTTCTACCTGTTTTTATTCAGAGTAGTTGCTTTTCTTGACCTAGTAAAGTAATGAAACAACTGTGTTTTGGCTTGTTGAATCACTCTTGCTATACTTTAAAGTCATGTACATAGAATGTTGCACATAGGATTATCAGTTGTTTACAACATTTTACATATGACTAGTACATTTATTATATAACAAATTACAAAATACACACACATATAGCTATAGATATAAAATTGTATATAATGGCATTTTTAAGACCAGTTAGATTTAATGCTATATTTAAGGAAGTGATGTTATCTAGTAGCACAGAAGCTAAAGGCTGGTCCTGGATATGAATTTAATTCTGTTCTAAAACTTTGATTAAGTTGTTGATTTTGATGGGCTTTACCTAAAATTACAAATTGGCTTCTCAATTATTTATTGCTCATGAACTAAATTTCTGAGTATGTATATGCGTAAATGTACTTTTTAGAAAATATGTGGTCATTCTGCTGAACTAGAAACAACAATTTTAAAGAATCAATTATATTATGAGTTTTTAATGTATTTTAAAGTGCGCTGTGCATGTTTATAGTTGAAACTATAGCAGTTAGAAGTAATTTGTTAGTATCTCAAAGTCATTTATATTATATACCTTTTATGCCCTTAATATTAATAAATGTTTCTCAACTACTTAACCTTTTGGAGAAAACTAAGAAGTCATTATAATTGAAGGTAATTATCATTCTTATCCCAGTACAATTAAAACGCTATACAATTTTGTTTTTAAGCTCTGTCAGATTATGTTCTTTCAGACAGTTTAGAGCAGCAAAATACTAATAAAATGAGAGGGGATTGAAACAATTTCTTGTAATTCCAGAGTAACAATAGTTGACCTCTTCTTTCTTTCTTTTTTTTTTTTCTTAAGAGATGCACAAAGATTGGAAGAGTTTTTTACCAAAAATCAACAATTGAGAGAGCAACAGAAGGCCCTTCATGACACTATTAAAGTTTTGGAAGATCGGTGAGTTTGTACATGATTGTAAAGCATATTTTGAAATAGAGGTAAAATTTTTATGTAACTACATTAAATTTAGTTTTTAATCATATTTGTAATTAAAAGTTGATATCATCTTCCATTTATAAATTCTGAAAAAAGAATTGCCCCCTAATAAGGAAAGAGTATCATAGCTTTACTATCAAAGATTGAGAGAGTATTTCTTGCTTCTGCCCTTCATTCCATCAGGCTGGAAATAATCTCTTCTGTTTTCACATCATTTGTGCATTTCTCATAGCACTGACCTACTTCTGTTGTTGAAACAGAAAAGCTATTAAACATAAAATTCCTTTTTTTCTTCCACCCCACTTCTAGTCCCTTGCTTTACATGAATAATTTATATTTTAAAGATTTTTTTTTTAAGTTCCAAATATCCTCTCCCCCTCTTTTATCACTGAGAAAACAAGGAAGATAAAATCTATTACAAATATGTACAAACATAGAAAGAAATTTCCACATTAGCCATATTAAAAGGAAAAAAACTATTGCCATTTTTATTATATTAATTTAGCCTACAGAAAATAGCTGTTCTATTTCTGCAATTATCAGATTTGTCTTTTTGAGTGAGTGTGAAGAATTTTATGTTCATATAGTTTCTCAGTGTGTCTTGGAAGATAAACTCCCAAGTATTTTATATCATCTGTAATTATTTTAAAAGTAATTTCTCTTTCTAGTTATCCCTTCTGTGTTTTGTTGAGAATACATACATAATTATATGTACATACATGTATGTATATATATATGTGTTTATGGAAATGCTGATACTTTTGTGTGAGTCTGTTTTGTATCCTGTAACTTTGCTGAAGTTAATTATTTTGATTAGATTTTTAGTTTACTCTTTAGTATTCTTTATGTAAACCATTAAAAAACAAATAGTAAAAATGATCACTAGATTTGTTTTTCATCATTTATATTCCTTCGTATTTTTTTCTTTTCTACAATAGTGACTAATAATACTTCAACCCTTATCTTATTTTTGAAAAGTTTCTGGCTTTTTCCTCAATACAGATAAGGCTTGTTCTTGGTTATAGATTGGTAATGCTTACCATTTTAAGAAATGCTCCATTTATTACTGTAATTTCTAGGGTTGGGTTTTTGTTTTTGTTTATTTTTTGTTGAGGCAATTGGAGTTAAATGACTTGATCAGAATCACACAGTGAGGGAAATATTAAGTATCTGAGATCAGATTAGAATTTAGGTCCTCCTCATTTCAGGGCCAATGCTCTATCCACTGTACCATCTAGCTGCCTCATTGTTTTTTTGTTTTGTTTTGTTTTGTTTTTAGCAAGAATGTTGAATTTTGTCAAAAGCTTTTTCTGCCTCTATTATAGCAAATTTGTGATTTCTGTTGGCTTTGTTGTTAATGTGGTCAATTGTGCTGCTAGGTTTCCTAATATTGAACTGACTTTGCTTTCTTCACAGAAATTCACACTGGTAACTGTACTTTTTGTTGTATTATTATATTGGTTTAATTTCCTTGTTGGTATTTCATTTAAAATTTTTGTATCAATTGAGGAAATTGGCCCTTAGTTATCTTTTTCTGTTTTGTCTATCTCTATTATAGATGTGCTCCCTTGTGATTTGTTTTATTTCTTTTTCTAAAATAAGATTATTTAAGTGTTTTGTTTTATTTTATTTTATTTTATTTTTTTTGCTGAGGCAATTTGGGTCAAGTGACTTGCCTATCTGAGGCCAGATTTGAACTTGGATCCTCCTGACTTCAAGGGTGGTACTCTATCCAATGCTCCACCTAGTTGCCCCTATTTAAGAATTTTTAGTATTCTGTTCTTTTAATCTGTGTAATTTATATTTTGTAAATATTCATCTTTTGATTGTTGGTTTTATTGACATATAGTTGGATAAAAAAAGCTCCTAATAATTGCTTTTATTTCCCCTTCATTGTTGGTTATTAGCTCACCTTTTTCATTTGTTGTTACTGGAAATTTTATTTTCTTTCATTAAAAAAAATCATTAAGTCCATTAAAATTCAATTCATTAAAATCAATTAGCCAGTAGTTATTTTAAAAAAAAAAAAAACTCCTGATTTGTTTGTTTTCTTTACTTGCTTTTTTGTTAATGTATCAGGATCTCAATTTTGGTGGTTAATTGGGGGATATTAATGTGTTGATTTTTTTTTAATTGCATGCCTACCTCATTGATTTGCTCTGTTTCTCTCTCATTGATTTGTTTCAAGTTGCACATTTTCCCTTAAGTACTTTTTAGCTTTATCCTACAAATTCTGATATGTCATCATCTTCTTATCATTACTTTTAATAAAATTATCTAGTATTTCTATAATTTGTTTTTTGATCCACCCATTGTTTAGGATTAAATATATACTTTCTAATTGTTTTCTCTATGCTTTAAACATCTTTTATTGAATGTAATATTTTTTCTATTATGGTAAAAAATAATTGTTGAATATTTCTGCTTTTCTCTATTTGCTTGTGAGATCTTTATTCTCTAATACATAGTAAACTTTTGTGAAGTTGACAGACTCAGTTGAGAAACACATATACAGAGAGTTGTTGCTTTAAGTAAATTTGCCTTACATAAATTCAATTCCTGGACAGACAAACTCCATGCTAGCAACAGTGCCTGTGTACTCTGTAGCCTTGTGCCAGGGGTTCTCCACATTAGTGTTCTGACACCAGGCTGCAGAGGGTACAGGGCTACACTCTTGTGAGAGAAGAAAGAAGTGTACAGAACAATCCACTAAAATACATTAAGTGAGAACTAGCTGTACTCCTTTTTATTCCCTTATTATAATCTCTAGAAGTCTGTCATGTCTAATTTCTCTAATTCTTTTCATCTCTTTAATTTTCTCATTTATTTTATTACTAATTTTAAGTTTGAGAGGTCAAATTGAGATCCCCCCATTATAGTTTTTAAAAAGCTTTTTATTTTCAAAACATGCAAAGGTAGTTTTCAACATTCACCCTTGTGTTCCAAATTTATTTCCTTCCCCTTCCTCCCCCGCCTTTCCTAGATGGCAAATAATCCAATATATGTTAAACATGTACAGTTCCTCTATACATACATATTTCCACAATTATCATGTTGCACAAGAAAAATCAGATCAAAAAGGAAAAAAATTGAGAAAGAAAATAAAATCCAAGGAAACAACAACAACAAAAAAGTGAAAACGCTATGTTGTGGTCCACATTCATTCCCCACAGTTCTCTTTCTGGATGTAGATGGCCCTCTCCATCACAAGACCATTGGAACTAGCCTGAATCACCTTGATGTTGAAAAGAGCCACATCCATCAGAATTGATCGTTGTATAATTTTTGTGACTGTGTATAATGTTCTCTTGGTTCTAATCACTTCACTTAGCATCAGTTCATATAAGTCTCTCCAGGCCTCTCTGAAATCATCCTGCTGATCATTTGTTATAGAACAATAACATTCCATAACATTCATATACTATAACTTATTCAGCCATTCTTCAGTTGATGGGCATCCATTCAGTTTCCAGTTCCTTGCCACTACAAAAAAGACTGCTACAAACATTTTTGCACAGGAGGGTTCTTTCCCCTTTTTTATGATGTCTTTGGGATATAGTCCCAGTAGAGCCACTGCTGGATGGATCAAAGGGTATGCAGAGTTTGATAGCTCTTTGGGTGTAGTTCCATAATGCCACCTTCATTTACATTTTTTCAATAATTCCCTTGAAATCCTTGATCTTTTGTTCTAGATGCATTTTGTTGTTATTTTTTCTAACTCTGTAAAATAATTTCTTGGGAGTTTTGATTGGGATGGCACTGAATAGATTAATTTAAGTAAGTAGAGTTGTCATTTTTATATTAGCTTGGCCTATCTGTGAGTACTTGATGTTTTTCCAATTGATTAGATCTGACTTTAATTGTATGGAAAGTGTTTTGTAATTTTTTTCATCTAGTTCCTGATTTTTTCTTAGAAGGATCCCAAACATTTTATATTATCTACAGTAATTTTAAATGGGATTTCTTTTTGTATCTCTTGCTGCTGGACTTTGTTGATAACACATAGAAATGCTGATGATTTACATGGACTTATTTTGTATCCTATAACTTTGCTGAAGTTGTGAATTGTTTCTAGTAGTTTGTTAGTTAATTCTCTAGGATTCTTTAAGTATACCATCATATCATTTGCAGAGAGTGATAATTTGGTTTCCTCATTAACTATTCTAATTTCTTTTTTTTTTCTTTCTTTCTTTCTTTCTTTTTGTTAATATTTCCAATACAATATTTAATAGTAATGGTGATAGTGGGCAACTATTATAGTTTTATTCTTTATTTCTTCCTATGACTTATTTAGCTGTTTGAGATATATATATATATTTAGTGTTGATATTAATTCATTGTCTATGGTACCTTTTAGGAAAATGTAGTTTTCCTCTTTATTTCTTTTAATTAGTTCTATTTTTATTTCTTTGTTGGATATCATGATTGCCAATCCTTGCCTTTTTTTTTTTTTTTTACTTCAGCCTCTTCTTTTTTTAACTCTGTGTGTTTTTGTTTCAAATATGTTTCTTGTAAACAACATATGTTTAGAGTCTGATTTCTAATCCATTCTTATAGCCTCTTCTGTTTTATAGGTGAATTTGTTCCATTTACATTTATACTTCATGATAGCTAACTGGATTTGCTTTCACCCTGTTTTCTTATACTTCATTTTATTCTCTCCTCTCTTTGAATCCATTTTGTTTCCAACCACTGCCTCTCTTGTTCTACCCTTCACTTTATTCTTCTCCTTTTCCTTCCCCAGTCTCCTGACTCCTTTCCTTCCTTCTTCCCTATTGCATAAGATGAATTTTTGTACCCAACTGTGTATATGTGTATTTTTCCTAACTTGAACAAGTTTAGATGAGAGTAAGATTCAAGTCTATTCCATCTCACTGCTCCTTCCCTTCTATAAACTCTTTCTTACACATCCCATTTATGTGAGATAATTTTCTCATTTAGTCCTCATTCCTTTTCCATTTTTTCCACCATTCTTATTTTTAAAAATCATTTTTACTCCACTCTTTCTTACCTCTTTAGCACTTTCTTTTTTCTTGTGAGTATATCCAGTCTGTGTTTTCCTTTAAGCCTGTTTTTTGATGTTTTTAAGTCATTGTTTTCTTCTTTGTCACTTGAACTTAGCTATTTATAGTTGGGTTCTTTTTTTGTCTGTTCATTCTTCTATCCTACTTCTTAGTTTTGGACTTTATACTAATGTAGATGTCTGCTCATTTGAGGTAAGCTTCTGCTATGTTCATAGCTTAGTCTGGGAGCCTGCAAGTTTTTAGTGTTTCCAGAATTGAGAGAAGTCTTGTTCATTTCCCTCCTGGTGTTGAGTTCTACACGTTCTTGACTCATATTTCAGTCTGTTGCCTTTTGTGTAATGAAATTATACAAAGTTAATTAAATTAATTATTAGCCTGCAGGGACATTCTTGAACTTGAGAGTGACTGAATTTTTGTGTTCCTTTTGGGCTTGGTCTTCCCTGGTTATTCCACTGTAGGCATAAAACTAGAACTGAGTTACCTCTTTGCTGCTGTGCTCATAGTTACACAGCTAAGTTTCAGGAATTTGTTTTATGTTCACACCATGCAGCCAGGTTAGTGCAAGACTCCTATATCTGTCTCCTAGAACTAGGTATTAGATTGCAGAGCTTGCCAGGTAGCACCTAATTCTTCTCCCAGGGCTAGCTAAGGGGGCCCCTGGGATCTCTTTCTGGTGCTTCCTACCCTGGTGATCTGTTTTGGTTCCCTTTCCATTTCTATGTCCCTGGATGATTCTGTTTCTACCCCTGCTGCCACTGCCACTGTGCCATGCTCTTTCCCAGTTCCCACTCTATTGTCTTCAGACCTCTGTGTCTGCTTCCTAAGTTGGCCTGGGAAAATGACTTACTGTGATTTTATTGTTTTCCCAACCAGGATTTGGTCTGGCTAATTTTCTAAGTTATTTTGGAGGTATGTGGGGAGATATAGGCAAAAATGGTGTCTCTCAAAACAGCATTTTGAATTCACTTCACATGAATGCCTCATCCATCTCATTGACTTTACTTGACCTAAAAGCCCAGAAGACTTTGTTAGTTTTTATACTTAGGACTTATAAAATCCACTCTTCAGTTTTTCCTTGTTGTCTTTAGAATAAAACTATTCACAATTTATCTAAAATATATCCAGTTTTTCTTAACATAGTTTAATTACATATAACTATTTGCCATGTATACTATGTTCTAATAAAACTGGCTACTTTGTGTTCCATGTACATTATACATCACTCTCCCTCACACCAAGTTGCTTTCAAACAGTGTCTCTTACACTTTAAAGGCTGTCACTTCTCCCCTCTGCCTTTTAAAATCATTGTTTTCCCTCCAGACTCATTTTAAGTTAGTGCCTTCTCCTTCCAGAGAATTTCCTGTATTTCTTAGTTGTCAGTACTACTTCTGCCTCCAAATCAATGTATTTATTTTGTATATGTATTGTATTTCCTTTTTTTTTTTCTTTATTAAAGTTTTTTATTTTTAAAAACATGCATGGATAATTCTTCAATATTAATCCTTGCAATTTTTCCTCTCCTTCCTCCACCCCCTCCCCTAGATGGCAGGTAATCCAGTATATGTTAAACATGGCAGTTTTGTGTGTTAACTCCAATATATGCATAAACATATTCATATTTCTGCATGTTTATAGTTATCTTGCTTCACAATAAAAATCGAAACATAAAAAATGAGAAAATAAAGCACAAGTAAAGAACAACAAAAAGACTGAAAATGCTATGTTGTGCTCCATACTCAGTCCCCACAGTCCTCTCTCTGGGTACAGATGGCTATCTTTATCACAAGACCATTGGAACTGGTCTGAATCATCTCATTGTTGAAGAAAGCTGTATCCATCAGAATTGATCATCATATAATCTTGTTTTGCCATATACAGTGATCTTCTAGTTCTGCTGATTTCACTTAGTATCATTTCATATAAGTCTCTCCAGGCCTCTCTGAAATTGTTCTGTTTATCTAAGTTTCTTACAGAACAATAATATTCCATAATGTTCTTATATCATAATTTATTCAGCCATTCTCTAACTGATGGGTATCCATTCAGTTTCTAGTTTCTTGCCACTACAAAAAGGATTGCCACAAACTTTTTTGCACATGTGGGTCCCTTTCCCTCCTTTAAGATCTCTTTGGGATATAAGCCCAGTAGAATCACTGCTGGATCAAAGGGTATGCAGAGTTTGATAACTCTTTGGGCATAGTTCCAAATTCCTCTCCAGAATGATTGGATTCATTCACAATTCCACCAGTAATGTATTAGTGTCCCAGTTTTCCCACATCCCCTCCAACATTCGTCATTCTTTTTCTGTCTTCTTAGCCATATATTGTATTTCCAAATCAATGAACATGTTGTACCATAGTAATAAAATGTATTTCCCTTGAGGACAGAGATAACTTCATTTTTATATTTGTATTCCCAGGGACTAACACATGAGTGCTTAATAAATATTAATGGAGTTTGCATTTGATAATCCTTTCATCTTCAGGAAAGTAGAATTTATGACCAATATAACTTTGAGGGAGAACAATGATAGATTCTTCATAAACATGTTCTTCTCTTCATGTAAAGTTCTTTTATTCTTGCTTATTGGCAATACAGTCCTTCAAGTCTTCTCCCATGAAGCTTTCCTTAACTAATACTAATTTTTTAGATAGTGCTCTAAGGTTTACGAAGATAATCCCTCATAATTACTCTCTGTTGATAGAGTAATTGATATTACCCCTGTTTTATACAATAGAAAGCCAAGGGTCAGAGAGGGTAACACATATGCAGGATCATACAAATTTCATGTATTGTCAGATTAAGATTGAACTTCCCATTCTAATGATCTTTCCACTATACCCTGATGCAATTCCTCTTTTGTATAGTCTGTAGCAACTTGTCTGAAGTTTCCTGAAATGTTAAATCAGGATTGCTCATTGTTTTACCTGTGTTCTGCCTATTCAACTTGATTGTCATTTCCCTTAATAGAAAGATTGAAATTTTGTGATTCTGACTTTAGCATTTGTCTATTACTATGTTTTATACTCAATAAAAGACACATAAATACTTGTTGAATGAATAATATTAGCTTTAAAGGCATAATAATATAAAATTATTGGTTAGAGAGACAATATTTTCTCACAAAACTTTATTCACACCTATTATGGGAATCATCACTGGGTAGGATAGATGGATATAGTTTCCTTTAAAGCTCAGGTAGCCTTTCTATGGGAAGCCTTTATTTCCTTACTTGCTAAATCCTCCCCCAATTCTTCCCATAAAAAAATTATCTTGTTCTGTTATCTAGGTTATATATTTATGTGAGGTAGCATGACATAGTGGAGAGCTGTTCTTGGAGTCAAAAAGTCTTAGTTCATTTCCCACCTCTGATACAGTGTGACCCTGGACAAGTAATTTATGTTGGGGCTGAATTCCTTATTGAGAGCTCCCTGTTTTGAAGAAATCATAGGTACAATCCAAAAAAAAAAATTGTGGTGATTATGAGGATTCACATATAAATAGACATACATACATACAACACACACACACATACACACACACACGTCTTCACCAATAGAAGATTCAGTCCTTTGGTGTAGGAACTGTTTCATTTCTGTTTTACTGTCCCTGGTACCTAGCACATTTTGTTATATAGTCATTTTTTAGTCATATCTGACTCATTTGTGGGTTCTTCTTGGCAAAAATGTTGGAGGGGTTTGCTATTGCCTCTTCCAATTCATTTTACAGGTGAAGAAACTGAAGCAAATAGAATGAAGGGACTTGCCCAGAGTCCCACAGGGAGTAAATGTCTGAGGTTGGATTTAAATTCAGGAAGATGAGTCTTTCTGATTCCAGGCCTGATATGTCACATACCTGCCCATATCTAGCTGCCCATACCTAGTATATAATTGGTCCCTGATCAATACTTGCAAAATCTCTCTGATCCTCCAGCTATTCTCTATCCTCTTTGATCCTCTGGTTATTCTCCAAGACCTCTAATATGTTAAAAATAAGTTATATTCTACCTCAGGGGAAGCAATTACCCTACTTGACAAAATCACAAAACTTTGCCATATGATAATATAATGGCTGATGGCTTTATTAAGTTATTAAGTTCAACTGTCTTCATTTTGTTAGGGGAAAAAATTCCCACTCAAAAAAGAACTTCAAGAGCTTTAGAGTAGATGATTTAATGTTTAGTTAAATTGTGCTTTAGTTAACTTGTTTAATCTTTTAGAGTAAGCATAAGTCATTAAAGTTTTATGGAGTGTTTAAGAGTATAATAAAGTAAGCTTATAAAGGCAATACAGTTATTATGCCAAGGTCTTTAAAAGGTTATTCAAGCCCAACACAGTTATGTGTAGTTTTGCTAAACATCTTAATATTTATTACAAAATTTGTTACTATTCTTGTGATACTGTTTTGCTAGGATTCCAGCATTAGATAGAAAATCAAAAATCTTAGTCTTGGCTCTGCCATTTGCTATCTTTGTGAGCTTGGACAAGTCATTTAACTTCTTAGGTTATAATTAACTTTAAAAGAGATGAATAAAATGACCTTTACAGGTCAGTTGTAAAATTCTGTGATTTTTATTGAAATCTTTGACTGAAAGGCAAGTCACTAACTCATGTAGACAGAATCTTCTTTTCTGTATGAGAATAATACCTGTGTGCTCTTTAAGGACATGAAATCAAATTTTGAATGTGTACAGTAGATCAGCTGCTGTTGTTATCTTATTATCATTGATATTTCCATGAAAGAATTCCAAATACTTTACAAAATCTTTTTTAAAGAAAATGATAAAGAAAGAAAAAATACAGTATTAATAAGCTATCCAAAGATTGAAGCTTTAGGGGCCAGTGATTTCATTGAAGATAGGGTATTTCCTCCAATAGTGCAGATAACAACTTATCTTTGCCATGATTATATGGTTTTTGTAAATTGTTGTGGTTGGAAAGTATTAATTACTAATGGCCTAATTTCAATTGGTAAACCTTTCTGAGTTTAGCCAGACTGTCTCTTAAATGACAAACATGCAGAATGTTAATAAGTCTATCCTTGATGTCTTTTCAGCTTGGTAGGTAACTTGTACTTTCATGCCAATTGTAGTAAACCATTTAGATATATAAATGAACTGCAGTTTCTTAATATGTGTGTGTGTGTGTTTATACATACGACATGTATTTTTATTGATTCTTGGAAGTTTTGTTTGCAGTTAATCATGTCAGGTAAGTGATTTTATGCTATGTATTTCCTCCTCCCTCTGAAGTAGAACAAGTAGTCAAGAGAACTCTTTTGGGTTGTAGCTTTTAATGTAAAATGTTTACTAGCTAAGGGTAGTTTTAATTCCAAAGAAATTTCTTGACCCTCATCCCTAGGATCAAACTTCCATGAAAGAAAATAGATGATTTTCTTTTCCAAATCAGTGTGATAACTCTTTTCTCAGTCCCATCCCTTCAACCTGCTCCTGTTCCTTTTATCTTCTACTTTCAGCTGGCTGGGTGGTACAGTGGATCGAGCTCTGGGCTGGAGCCAGGAAGATTTGAGTTCAGTTCCAGCCTCAAACACTTACTAGTTGTGTGACCTCAGACAAGTCACTTAACCCTTTTTTATCTCAATTTCTCTTCTGTAAAATGAGCTGGAGAAGGAAATGGCAAAACATTCTAGTGTCTTTGCCAAGAAAATCACAAAAAAATTGGACACCACTGAAACAACTGGACAACAAACAGTTCTCAGGTAGCCATAGTAGGAATGAGTGGTATTTAAGAATGTAAGCATTTAAGCCTTTCTTATATGAACAGGAAAAATAATATACTTATATTGATTTATATTTGAATTCCAAGATCTATGGTAGCAGTATAGTAAGTATGCCCTAGCACAATGTCAAGGGTTTTTTTTCCACTTGTTTTGACCAAAAATACCTTTTCTAAAAGTTGTTTCCTTTGGATTTTTCTAATTAATTCTTTGTATAGAAACAGGTTAACTTTATGTTAACACATTGCATTTTCATATTCTTTTTAACTGCTCTATACTTTTTGATGAAAGTTATTTAGAAAACAGTGGGATTCTATTGAAAAACAAGCTACTCACTTTTTAGAAGCAAATTAACCAGACAACAGGATATTGTTTAATACCCAGAATTATAGCATTTAGTTAAATTATTATTGAATGTCTCAAAAGGCTTCTTTGTCTACTAGTTTATTTCTAGCCGTGGCTTTTATTCATCTAGATAAAGTCTATTATTCTTCTTATTGCATTAATCCCAAGTTATCAACTGTTGGAAAAATTCTGATGCTAAAGATTTAATGAAAATACTAAGTCTGTTAGAAAAATGCTTCAAATGGTCCATCTTTCAGCAGACAGTTTTACAGTATCTTGGTTGAAGATTAGTAAAGATATACTAGAATCTTATATTTATTTTGGAATTTTAAATGTAAATATAAACATTAAGAATAGCCCCAACATTTAATGTAATTAAAGGGCAGAAATGATTTGCTTGAGGGATAAGAATATGCATGTCCTTTATTGTAGTTTAAGCTTATGTTTTATTTAGCTTGCCAAAATTTTTAATTTTAATTTAGTACCATATTGAGATGAAAAATCTGTACAGTGTAGCCATTTTTTTTTGGTACACTATATTTAAAAAATGTAAATTCAAACTGATCTGAAAGACAGACTTTACTATTTCCTTACTTCAGTACCTTGCATTAAAATGATGACAAACCAAACATTTCCAATCTATTATATTCTGGAATGAGATTATATTTTTATGTTTTCTATTTATAAATTTTCCCCAGTAGAGCAGCTCTGAAAAACATTGTTTCATATGTGTGATTAGTTTTTTTTTTTTTAAATCATGCATTATTATATGACTTTCAGTGGGTCTCTTAAAATCATTGACTTAGAATTTTAAATGCATTGTTGTGGAAATCTATGCAAATTCAATTCAGTGGCCATTGTTTACCAGGTACTAGGCATTGTTCTTGATAACAGAGCTTTAAAGGGTTTTTTCAAGAGATAAAAGTTCCTTTGCTCAAGAAGCTTGTGTTCTATAATAGAATATGGCATGAAAGAAATAATGCATATGCGCAAATAAGTACCATGCAAGAAAAATTGAGGTAAAAGAACAAAAATAATCAAGTGGCAGGGGATCAAGGAATGCTTCATTGGAAAAAGAAACACCTGAATTGAATCTTGAAGAAGAAGGAAGATAAGGATTTTGTGTAATGTTCTCCTCTAAAGTGTAATCAAGCAGATTTCTTGGGGGGCTTCTGGAGGCACCCTTAGTTTCAGTTCAGAGTAATAATCAGATTTTTTTAATTTAGAAGAATAATGATAACTAAGATTTACAAAGCACTTTAATGTTATGATATGGGAGCCACTTGCCAGTGGCTGCTGGACATCTAACTCAGACCTGTAGAATGGATCTCTTCATGTGAGAGGAGGAGGAGGATTCTACAAGGAGACTAAGAATCAGTTGCTGTTCTCTGACCTCTCTCCTCTTCACTCTTCACTCTTGCCTCCAGTTTATTTCATTTCCAATCCACAAGGAACATCTATGTTAGGAAAGGCTGCTTTGCAACTCCTTCAAGTGTTATGATTCACAGCTATGGAGGCTCTAGGAAAATTAACCTGCCCCTTCACTTAGGCATGGTCCTTAACACTTTAAGACTTCCAAAGGACTTTATACACACCATGTCATTTAATCGTCAACACCACTTAGTAATATAACTACTATTATTATAACTAATAATGTTTGTTTTGCAGGGTAGGATACAGATTCAGAGACATTAGACGAATTGTGGAATATCAAGAGACAGGATTTGGAGCTCAGATCTGATCCCCAGGTCTTCCGTTCTTTCTATTTTGCTACGATCTCCTGACCAGAAATTACATTAATTTTAGTTGCAAATATACCCACATGCCCATTTCCCCTTCCTTAAAAAGTTAATCAAGAACAAGTAATTAATCAACAAAGATTTATCAAGTGCTTACTGTATGCCTAGGATTTGTGCTACACCTTTGGAATATATAGAAAAAACAAAAATAGTTCTTGCCTTAAATTAGTTGCCTCTTGAAACTTTTCTTGGTCAGTTTTTGCTCTTAGTTCCTTAACATTTCCCCCCCCCCCCTTTTTTTTTTCAGTCATTTGAATTTGTTCTTAATATTTCCTGATATCTTGTGAAGTCATTAGTTTCTGTTTGGTCTATTCTAATTTTCAAGAAATTTTTTTTTGGATTTTTTTTTAACCTCTTATTTCAAGCTGTTAATTTTCTTTTCATATCTCCTTCCCCCCCCCCCAACTCCCCCAGCTCTTATCTCTTTTCTTATTTTTTTCCTATACCATTCTTGGTTTGTTTTTTTTTTGTTTGTTTGTTTTTTTTGTTTTTAAAGAATTCTGGTTGATTTGTTGGATGGATGCCAGATATGTTATGATTTGAGATTCAAGTACAGTACCCATCATAGAGATGACAGGCAATACATTAGGGCTTGAAAGCCATCAGTTTAACCTATCTGCCTGAGGGTCTCATCTGGCAGACATTTATCAGTTATTTATTTCATCACTTAATTCATTATTTATATATTTATTAAAGGTATTAGGGTAGAAGCCTACAATTGGTTGAGAAAAAGAGGTAGAATGCTGTCCTTACATGTTACTTAGAATTGATCACTTACTTTGTAGTCAAGAGATAATCACATCACCTTAGGCAGTCAATGGCTCCCATTTTGTTCTAGAGAATTAGAATTTTAATTTTTTGAAAATTTTTAAACTTGTGATTATCTGTTTTTCCAGACTTTAATACAGCAAGCCAAACAATACAGTTATCTCTTCTATATCATAGGGATTGGGGGTGCAGCACCTTACAATATAGAAAACACATAAAATATTTTGACCCTCCCTTCATACCAGAGAAGGTTTGATATTAAACAACACTACATACACACACACATACATACACTCTCTTTATGCAGTTCTGAGTTTCTAAATGTTTTCTTTGCCATCTACTTAAAAAAAAACTTAAAATTTCATTAAGATCCTTGGGATGCTCTGTATTAATTGTTTTAACATCATTGTATTAGTGATCTATTTTTAAATATAAAAAAGTCTTCTGTGTGGATTTCAGATGCATTTGTGTTAATACTATGCTTGCTTCTATTTATATATTTGTAATACATGGATAAGTTATGTGTATAGAACTGAGTTGGATGCTTCTAGTATCTCAATAATGGCATGGTAACTGCTACATTGTTTTCAGGTAATTTGTTCAATTCTTACAAAATTGATTATAACAATCATATAACAATTGTAACAAAAATATGCATTGGGAGAAGAGTTTTTTTTTTTTTTCAGTGATTTCCTTTGCTAGACTTTGTCGAAGATTAATTATGATCATTTTCTTTTACAAGTATTAGACCTTAATTTTGAGGGAATTTTTTTTATAATAACTTTTTGTTGACAGAACCCATGCCAGGGTAATTTTTTTACATTATTCCTTGCACTCACTTCTGTTCTGATTTTTCCACTCCCTCCCCCAGATGGCAAGCAGTCCTATATATGTTAAATATGTCGCAGTATAACCTAGATACAATATATGTTTGCAGAACCGAACAGTTCTCTCGTTGCACAGGAAGAATTGGATTCAGAAGGTAGAAATAACCCGGCAAGAAAAACAAAAATGCAAACAGTTTACATTCATTTCCCAATGTCCTTTCTTTGAGTGTAGCTGCTTCTGTCCATCTTTGATCAGTTGGAATTGAGTTAGATCTCTTTGTCAAAGAAATCCACTTCCATCAGAATACATCCTCATACTGTATCATTGTTGAAGTATATAATGATGTCCTGGTTCTGCCCATTTCACTTAGCATCAATTCATCTAAGTCTCTCCACGCCTCTCTGTATCCATCCTGCTGGTCATTTCTTACAGAGCAATAATATTCCATAACATTCATATACCACAATTTACCCAACCATTCTCCAGTTGATGGGCATCCATTCATTTTCCAGCTTCTAGCCACTACAAACAGGGCTGCCACAAACATTTTGGCACATACAGGTCCCTTTCCCTTCTTTAGTATCTCTTTGGGATATAAACCCAGTAGTAGCACTGCTGGATCAAAGAGTATGCACAGTTTGATAACTTTTGGGGCATAATTCCAGATTGCTCTTTTGAGGGAATTTTTAAAGAGTAGCTAGAAAATTGGAATAATATCATTTTAGTAATAAAAGAGACTTTAATAATCTGGTTCAAAATCTCATTTTACGAATAGGAAATTAAACTTCTTGAATAGCAGTGTTAGAATTAGAATATAGGTCTAGTGCCTATCTGTAGCATACCACATTTGTTCAGAGAGAGGCAGCATGGTTTAATAAAATAATCATCAATTGTTGTCAACATTCACAATAATAATAATAATGCCTGGAGGCAAATCTCAGTAGTTACAGGCAAGGGCTTTATGCTGCTTTTAAAGAATCAATAATATCCTCCAATTAAACATCAATTTTTACAGATGATATGGAGTACTTGTAAGAGATAACATCATCTGGAATGGAGCCAAGATTGTAAAGAATAAACAAAACTTTGAGCTCTTCTGGCTTCCTTCAGAATCAATACTAGATCAAGCTTCTCAACAGATTTTGGGGTGACAGAGTCCACAAATATTTGGAGTGTAATAATTTTCCAGTTTAAGATATCTTGGAAGGACTTCAGGAAAAGTTTGTCCTAATTGGGGGGGAGAGGAGCAGCGGGGAGAGAAGGAGGAGGGGAATGTGGCCCAGTTGCAGGTGTGGCACAGCAAAGCTCAGGGCAGAGAGGTCCCATACAGGTAATTTAGTGGGAGGCTCTTAGCCAAATACTGCAGCATTGACTACTCTGGCCTGGTTCAGAAGGCCAATGAATTGGCAGACTATCTGGGATATGTCTGTTACAACTAACAGAAGATAAATGGTGAACCTGAAAACCCCAGCATAACAGGCAGGCCTTGGCCAGGCTCACCCAATTCAGTGGGGAAGCCTATAGCACCACAGGCCCCAGCATGGGCAGTGAGAAGCCTCTGTAAACTCTTGACAATCTTCCTCGATGCCCTAGGAGCAGACCTCAGTCTTTAAAAGTAAGCAAAAAAAACAAAAAGAACTCTGACCATACAGAGCTACTATGGAGACAAGGGAAGCACAGAGTGCAAATCCAGAAAAGACCCCAAAGGCAAAATGCCTTCAGGTTAAACCTCAAAGTGGCATATGAATGGATCTCAAGCTCAAAAAGCTTACTTGGAAGAATTTAAAAAGGATTTTTAAAAGAGAGTTAGAAGAAAAATAGGGAAAAGAAATGAAAGTTTTGTAAAAAAGTTTGGAAAAGGAAACACAGAAATTGAAGAAAACTCCTTAAAAAATTTTTTGGTGAAATGTAAAGAAAGCAACTCATTGAAAAATAGAATTGATGGAGTAGGAAAAAAATTCAATGAATAAAACAACTTCTTTTAAAGTACAATTGGCCAAATGCAAAAAGAGGTTAAAAAGCTCATTGAAGAAATGGTTCACTAAAAATTAGAACTGGACAAATGGAAATGAACAACTCAATGAGACATCAAGAATCAAAGTAAGAAAAAAAAAAAGAAGAAATAGAAGTAAATGTGAAAAACCTCTTTGGAAAAACAAGTGATCTGGAAAACAGATCCAGGAGAGAAAATATAAGAATTATTAGACTGCCTGAAAACCACAATGGGGGGTGGGGAAGGGAAGAGTCTGGACAACATCTTTCAAAAATAAAGAAAAATGCCTTGATATTCTGGAAGCAGGGTGAAAAATAATCATTGAAAAAATCCACCAATCACTTCTTTCTTTTTTTTTTTTAATTATAACTTTATTGACAATACATATGCATGGGTAATTTTTTACAACATTATCCCTTGCACTTACTTCTGTTTCGATTTTTCCCTTCTCTCCCTCCACCCCCTCCCCTAGATGGGAGGCAGTCTTATACATGTTAAATATGTTATAGTATATCCTAGATACAATATATGTGTGCAGAACTGAACAGTTGTCTTGTTGCACAGGAAGAATTGGATTCAGAAGGTAAAAAATAACCTGGGAAGAAAAACAAAAATGCAGTTTACACTCATTTCTCAGTGTTCCTTCTCTGGGTGTAGCTGATTCTGTCCATCATTGATCAATTGGAGCTGAATTAGATCTTCTCTTTATCGAAGAGATCCACTTCCATCAGGATACATCCTCATACAGTATTGTTGTTGAAGTATATAATGATCTCCTGGTTCTGCTCATTTCACTCAGCATCAGTTCATGTAAGTCTTTCCAAGCCTCTCTGTATTCATCCTGCTGTTCATTTCTTACAGAACAGTAATATTCCATAACATTCATATACCATAATTTACCCAACTATTCTCCAATTAATGGGCATCCATTCATTTTCCAGCTTCTAGCCACTACAAAAAGGGCTGCCACAAACATTTTGGCACATGCAGATCCCTTTCTCTTCTTTAGTATCTCTTTGGGATATAAGTCCAGTAGAAACACTGCTGGATCAAAGGGTATGCACAGTTTGGGCATAATCCCAAATTGTTCTCGGGAATGGTTGGATTTGTTCACATCTCCACCAACATTGCATCAATATCCCCAAAAAGAAGGTGATCATGCCTTCCCTCAAAAAAGAAGTGAAAACACAATAAAAAGAAGGTATTCACACCCTCCCTGACATCTCAGGAAGGGAGATGAAACTACCAAAGGAACTAGGAAATCAAATCAGATTAGCGGGTTTCCAAAGGGGCTCACTTGAAACAGGTATACATAAATCCATCAATATGGGAGGCATTGCACATAATTTACATAAGCACATAGCAATATAACAAGCCTAGTAGTGATGTAACAAATAACATTAATCAACATACAGAATTATACATGTCCATAAGTCCTAGAAATAGTCCAAAAGGAATCCATTATCCATTAGTTCATGTGCCAGAAATCCAATAATTCCCGTAAGCTTTGAAGTAC
Organism: Antechinus flavipes; assembly: GCF_016432865.1. NCBI lineage: Eukaryota > Metazoa > Chordata > Mammalia > Dasyuromorphia > Dasyuridae > Antechinus > Antechinus flavipes. The sequence continues at coordinate 495,507,697 of NC_067398.1, read as the reverse complement.
TACAATAGTCTCATCAACAATTTTTCATCTCAAGGAAACCAGTGATTCCTGCTGGTTTTTGTTCATCTTGTGTTAGGGAATCCAATGATTCCTGAAGATTTTAAAGTTATTTTAATAGTCTCATTGTCAGCCATGCTCTTTCAGTGTCAGATGTTTCTTAAATCTTCTCCTTTGTTTTGAAGTTTTTCTGCTTTTCTCTGATGGACAAGGCGAATACAGCTCTTTGGCACCCATCTGATTCCTTCTCCATCTGTATCCTTCTCTATCTGTAAAAATACAAGCAAACCCTCTCTCCCAGGCAATTAACCTATCTAATTCCCTTCTATTTACCATTTTGGGGATTTTTCCTCATTATCTGGCGATTTATATTGCAACTGTTTGCCCTGGACACTGCCCTGTTGGGTTAAAAGGCCTGTATTCTCCCCAACTATAATCTCTTCCTGCCATGTGATTATTTTTAGGCTGATTGATCACATCAGAGTCCTGACCTTCTAAAGACTCTCTGGTTGTAAGTTCAGCTGCCATCATGCCCCACCTATCTTTTGATTGATACCTTGGAGCTGGGCCCTGCCTCTCATTTCTCTGGGTCAGTTTACATTCAGAGGTCCAGTGAAAGCCTCGGTTGCATTTTGGACATTGGGTTTGGGGTTTTCTCTCACCCTGTCTTCTCATTCTATCTCCATATCTACAATGTGCTCTCAATTGTCCAACTTTTCCCACACTGAAAACATCTACGAGTTTCTCTAGAAGTCCCTTGCCAAGAGGGACCTTGTCTTCCCATGTTCATCATAGTTTGGATATACTAAGCATTTGTGCCCACTATGGCACAGCATCTTATGATCTCCTCTAAAGAAGCATCTTTGTCTAGTCTCCATATAATTCTTGGCATTTTTCTTAGCCAGTTGTCTGGTCATTATTTCTGTATCTGCATTATCTCCAATGGTTCTTATGACAGATCCCCTCCAACATTCATCATTATTTTTTCCTATCATCTTAGCCACAAAAATCCACAAAAGGTTCATTGGGACCTTGCTCTATTTTTGTGAAGGCTTTACATCCATCTTTCTGTCTGGGGAGAGAACCCCAAGCTTTTATTGCAGGCTTAGAAATTTGCTCATACACTGGTATGGGATAATAAAACTGTTCTGAATTCTCTGCATACTGACCTTCACCAGCTAGTTGGTCAAAAGCGATTTGTCCAATAGTTCCTCTTTGTCTATTGCATTGGGCTTGAATCCTACATAATTCATGAAACTCTGAAAGCCATAATAAATTTTGTCCCGGTTCTAGACATGTCTTATCTGTGGATTTCCAATCATTTGGGGTTAAGATTTCATAAGACAAATTATCTAGTAACATCTTCATGTAAGAGGATGTAGCCCCATAAAGAGTGCAACCCTTTTTCAAATCTTTAATTTTTTCCAAATTAAAAGGAGTGTATCTTCTCCCTTTTTGACCTGAAGAATCAAGCTCTTGTATTATAGGATATGCATTTATAAAATCAGATATATCTTCTCCTTCATTTTTTGCCTTAATTAATGCCTTTTCTAATCTTGTCATATTCTGCTTCATAGGAGATGCTGATTGTGTTTTTGCCTCTCTCCCTCCCCCTTCTTCCTCCACCCATGAAGGGTTAATTGAGGGGGGTAGGGTCATGAGATGTGGAATGATCTAATTTCTCCTGCTGTGAAGTATCACACTCAGAATTGTACTTACCTCCATTCTTATCTGATTCTTCCTCCTTTTCACCTAGTTTAGTTGGCACCTCTGCTTCCTGCTCTTTCTTCTTTTTCCTTATTTTAACACTTATAAAATTTCCTAAAGCCAGTTGTATTAAATTATATGTATTAAGTGTGTCTTTGGAAATTGAGTCCCTGTCCGGGCACCAAAATGTGGTGTTCTCTTCTTTAAAATATTGTAATAGTTCTCTCTGAGAACAGGTTTCTTGGGGAGGTTTTCGGGAGGCAGTCTTAGTTTCAGTTCAGAGTAATAATCACTCCAAATACAGCCAACTGATAAAATCCAAATGTTTATTTTCTCCTTCCTTGGGCTCCAGTAGCTTTCTTAGAAGCCTCAGCTTTCCTTGGTTCCGAGAGTCTCATTGCTAGTCTTTGCCTCTAGCTCAACTCTGAATGTCGCCAGCCAGCACCAAGGTGAAAGTTGGAATGAATCTGCCTCTTGTCTCTGAGAGAGGGCTTCTGGCTCTCAATCTCCCAGAGTGCTCTGTGTCTGTCCCAGAGTGCTTTTTGGCCCCAAGAGCTTCTTGCTTATATGAGCTCTCTAAAGGTGTGATCACAAGCATTGTTTTTATCAGTTCCACTTAGTACCTTGTTTCAAGTTCTGGCCCATAACATCTCCTTGTAAGATCAGATCAATCATACTGAGCCATGCTAAATTAAACAATTTTCTATCTAGAATTCTATCAATTCTAATGATGACAGCTTATAAGGATTCTAAAACCGCATCCCCTCCAACATTCATCGTTATTTTTTCCTATCCTCTTAGCCAATCAGACAGGTGTGTAGTGGTACCTCAGAGTCACCAATCACCTCATGAAGGAAACTCCAAAATGAAAAACTCCAAGGAATATTGTAGCTAAATTCCAGAATTATCCGTTCAAGGAGAAAATACTGCAAGCAACCAGAAAGAAACAATTCAAATATTGAGGAGCCATAATCAGGATTACTCAGGACCTAGCAACTTGCACTTTAAAGTATCGAAGGGCCTGGGATATATTTTGTACGGCAGAGGAAGTTAGACTACAACAAAGAATCAATCACCTGCAAAACTTAAGAATTATCTTTTAGGGGAAAAAATGGATATTCAGTGAAATAGGGGATTTTCTAACTGTTTGAACATGTATACATATATTGTATTTAACTTATACTTCAACATATTTAATATATATTGGTCAACCTGCCATCTGGGGGAAGGGGTGGAGATAAGGAGGGGAAAAGTTGGAACAAAAAGTTTTGTAATTGTCAATGCTGAAGAAATACCCATGCATATATCATGTAAATAAAAAGCTATAATATTAAAAAAAAAAAAAAAAGAACAAGAAATAGGGGGTTTTCAATCATTTTTAAGAGAAAGAGCAGAACCAAACAGAAAATTTGATCTTCAAGAGAAGGATAAAAAAGTTAAGAAAGGAAGGTAGGGAAAAACTTTTAAAGGTTAAAATATTTATATTGCTACATGAAAAAATATGTGTAACTTTTGAGAACTGTGTCTCTGTCAGGGTGGTTAAAAAGAATATATTTAGATAGTGTAGATGTAAATTGACTTTAATATGATGATATAAAAAAGAAATTAGGGGTAGAAAAGGGATTTTAGTGGGAGAAGAAGAAAGGGGAGGTTAAGTAGGGTAAATTATATCATATGAATTACAAAAACCCTTTTACAGTTGAGAGAAAGAAGAGGGGTGAGCATTGTTTGAAACTTAATCTCATCACATATGTTTATTTATTTATTTTTTTAGATTGATAAAAGAGGTTTATTATTAGGTGAAGATAGAGATAAGGAGGGCACTGGACAAAGGGTCCAGTGGACAGAGAATGAAAGGAAAGGGGGAAGCTAATAGAAAGAAGGGCAGAAGTAGAAGGGAAAGGGGATAAGAAAACTCCATTTTTTTGTGGGGACTGAAAAAAGGGAAGGCAGATTGAGGGAGGTAGTGGTCAGTAGCAAAACAGGAAGTTGAGGTGAATAGAATTTTAGAAAAGTTAAATATGATAGTACTTTGGAGAAAATTGAATAAAGGTAGAAAGGAATATACTTTTTCTCAGCAATACAAGGTACCTACACCAAAATTGACCTTGTATTTAAGATATAAAAACCTTACAATCATATGCAGAGAGGCAAAAATAGTAAATGCATTCTTTTCAGATCATGATGAGATAAAAATTACATTAATCATCACCATTTAAATATATTAATGACAATTCTTATTAGCAAGATTTAGAAAGAGAAATCTCTGTAAAAATAACTATAGGTAATATAAAGTATTTGGGAGTCTACTTGCTAAAACAAAGCCAGAAACTATATAAACACAATTAGAAAATACTTTTCATATAAATAAAATTAGATCTAAACAATTGGAACAATATCAAGTGATCATAGGTAAACTGAGCTAATATAATAAAAATGACAATTCAGCCTAAATTAACCTGCTTATTCCATGCTTTACCAAACTGTCAAGAAATTGCTTTTCAGAAGAAGAAAAATAACAAAGCTTGTCTGGAAGAAGAAAATGTCAAGAATTTCAAGAGAATTGATGAAAAAAAATGCAATTAAAGATGGTCTAGCTGTACCAGGCCTAAGACTATATTTTAAAGCAGTGGTCATCAAAACCTTTTGCTACTGGCTAAGAAATGTCAGTGGAATAGGTTAAGTTCACAAGACACAATAATCAATGACAATAGTAATCTAGTGTTTGATAGACCTAAAGTCTCCAGCTTCTGGGACAACAACTCATTCTTTGACAAAAATTACTGGGAAAACTGTAAAATAACAACCTATATCAAGATAAGGTTGAAATAGGTTCATGATTTAGCATAAAGGGTGATAATATAAGCAAATTTCAAGAACAAGGGATATCTACCTTTCAGATCTGTGAGAAGGGAGGAATTTATGGTCAAATAACTACTAGAGCACATTATGAAATACAAAATGGATAATTTTGATTATATTAAATTTAAAAAGTTTTGTACAAACAAAACCAGTGCAACAAGAGTAGATGGGGAGCAGAAAATTGGGTAAAAAATTTTACATCCAACGTTTCTGATAAAGCCCTTATTTCTTAAATATAGAGAACTGACTCAAATTTATAAGAATACAAGCCATTCTACAATTGGTAGATGGACAAAAGATATGAATAGATTCTTTTCAGATGAAAAAAAATAAAAAGCCTAAGCTTCTAGTCATATGAAAAAAAATGCTCTAAATCACTATTGATTGGAGACAACTGTAGTACCACTGTAAACTTCTCAGATTGGCTAAGATGATAGGAAAATATAATGATAAATATTGGAGGGGATGTGGGTACACTGGGATATTAATATGTTGTTGGTGGAATTTTGAACTGATCATTGTGGGAAGCAATTTGGAATTATGCCTAAAGGGCTATGAAACTGCATGTCCTTTGATCCAGCAGTGTCTTTACTGGATCTGTATCCCAAAGAAGTCATGAAAAAGGGAAAAGAACCCATATGTAAAAAAATGTTTGTAGCAGCCCTTTTCTTTAATGGCAAGGAATTGGAAAAGAATGGCTGAATAAGTTATGGTAAATGTAGCATAATACTGTTTTTCTATAAGAAATAATGAGCAGGTTAAAAAAATTTCAGTTAAAAGACTGAAATTTTAGAGAATATTTAGTACACTGCAACAACAAAATCATGTGATGACCAACTGTGATGGACTTGGTGCTTTTCAACAGTGATTCAAAACAACTCCAAGAGACTTTTTTTTTTTTTACATTAACTTTTTTGAATACACGACTTTTTTTTTTTTTTTTTTTTTTTTATGAATGGTGTTGGAAGAGAAAAATCAGAACAAAAGGGAAAAACTGTGAAAAGAAAAAAAAAAGTTAACATAGCATGTGTTGATTTACATTCAATGTCCATAGTTCTCTTTTTGGATGCAGATAGCCTTTTTTTCCCAAAATTTATTGGGATTGCCTTGGGTCACTCACTGAACCACTAAAAAGAACCAAGTCTTAAATAGTTGATCATTGCACAATCTTGCTGTTAATGTATTCCTTATTCTGCTTGTTTTGCACAGCATTAGTTGTTGTAAATCTTTCCAGGCCTTTCTAAAATTAGCTTGTCCATCTTTTTTTGCAGAACAAGAATATTCTATAACTTTCAAATACTATAACTTATTCAATAAATCCCTAATTCCCGTAGACTGTTGATAGAAAAAGTCATTTATCCAGAGAGAGAACTGTGGAGATTGAATGTGAATCAAAGCATAGTATTTTCATTTTTTTTGTTGTTGCTGTTGTTTGTTTTTCTTTGTCATGTTTTTTTCCCTTTTGATCTGATTTTTCTTGCATAGCACAACAAATATGAAAATATATTAGAAGAGTGTCACATGTTTAACCTATAATTGATTACAGAGAGGGAGGAAGAAACATTTGCAATACCAGGTTTTGCAAGAGTGAATGTTTAAAACTATCTTTGCATTTTTTTTAAAAAATAAAAAGCTATTATATTTTAAAAGGGGGAAGAAGAAGAAATAACATCATTACCAAGCCCATATTAGATGAAATTGACATTGAGAAGTTAGTATACCTGAAAAGGAAAATGTTGAAACACATAACAAGAATCACTGAATATCTTGATTTAATATGAATTCCATAAATTCTGGTAAAAAATGGTTGAATGCTTGATTAAAATATCATTTTGAGACTAGTGGACTAAATAATTTTTAAGAGAAGATAGGCATAGTTACTGGAAATTTGAATATCTTTTTTTGTTTGACAGCACAAAATTGGTATCACACCAATTATGCCAAAAGAGCAATTTTTAAAGATTTGACCTTTGGTACATCCAAATTATTTAAAAATTTCAAAACTTGCACACAAAAATATAATGTGACAGCAGTTACCTTAGAGTTATAAAGGAGGAAAGGTAGAGTTAAGGTTAAAGAATACTTAAACTGAAGTCAGTTAAGCTATTTTAGCAGGAGTGTCCTAAGGAAGAACTTTGGAAGATTGAATCATTATCAAATTGATGTTTCATTTCACATAATAAAAGGTAACCCACACCATAGAATTTTGAAAGGGAATTCCAGAAGTCTTGAATAGAATCTAGAAAACAAAAGTGTGTTAGAAGTTCTAGATTCCCATCATAAACGATTTAAAGATCAAAATTGTGAGACAACACAAGGACTCAGGATGATGCAAAGAAGAAAATCACCAGTTCAGCATCTATCAAAAACTTTATTTCAGGAGTCATTGAAATTACAAGAGAGAGAACTCTCTGAAGAAGCATAATATTGAAAATTTCCTGGCATCTAAATGTTTGTAAGAAGTCCAACATGACAAAAACTCAAATTGGATCAAATAAAATAAAATGCACACATTCTAATGAATCAGAAAGCAGCTTACATAAATGAAACTAGCTTCTCTACAAAACTAAAGCACAATAATTAAAATATTTAATTGTTAGCTCAGATATTATCTCATGGCCCATGAATTTCTGGCAAAGCATTGCAGTCTAACGCCACTTTTAAAAAAATTATAAAGATGACGACAATTGGAGGAGTTATGGAAAAATAGGCACGTTAATGCACTGTTCATAAAGATATGCTGGTGCAACCACTCTGAGCAACTCTGCCCAAAATTGTGGCAAAGACTTGGAAATTAAGGGAATAGACTCATCAATTGGGGAGATAAACAATTGGGGAAGTTGTTGTATGTGATTGTAATGAATTATAATTGTGCTTTAAGAAAGGATGAATAGGAAGATTTTAGAAAAACCTAAGAAATCCTATATGAATTGATACAAAGTAAAGTGAGCAGAACTAGGAGAACATTGAATAGAGTAAGAGCATTTTCTCATGTAATCCATATATATTTAGTCCATTGCCATATTTCAGCATTTCTTAGTTCAAATCCTTGTCACCTCTTCTATGGACTATTGTAGTAGCTTTCTAATTATTCTCTCTAATTCTAACCTTTCCCTCTCCAATCCATCCTCCATTAAGGTATTGAAGTGGCTTGTTCTTTTCTTCTTCAGTGATTAAGATAAACAGAGGTTAAATGATTTGCCTAGGATTACACAGCTAGCAAGTGTCTGAAATTGAATTAGAATTTACATCTTTCTGACTGTAGGCCCCAAATTCTATCTATTAAATCAGAGGTCCTCAAACTTTTTAAATAGGGGGCCAGTTCACTGTCCCTCAGACTGTTAGAAGGCCAGACTATAGTAAAAACAAAAACTTTGTTTTGTGGGCCTTTAAATAAAGAAACTTCATAGCCCTGGGTGAAGGGGATAATCGTCTTCAGCTGCTGCATCTGGCCTCAGGCCATAGTTTGAGGACCCCTGCATTAAATCATCTACTGCCTCTGGTCTTGCCTTGCACTAAACTTATTTTAACCCTCTAGTCTAAATTGACCTGAATGATCCTCAAGCTTATAAAGAAGTTTACTAAACCATGACTGCACTGAAAAACATATTAAACAAATCCTTCATCTCTTGGGAGCTTTCTTTTATGGCATAAAATTGTTTGGATTTAAAATATAACATTTTAAATATATACTGAGGAAAACAGAAAGTGAAGGCTTTTACCTTGAATCATAAGATTGAATTTAATCACATTATGAAAGCAGTTTTGTATTTGTAAATACCTTGGTCTTCTTATAAGCCTGTTAAGAAAAAGTTGTGTCTATGTTAAGAAACTTAGCTATTAAATCAAAACTCAAAAGGATAAACCGATTTAAAGCAATAACAGTTTTAATATATTGGCCAAGCTTAAAATGGAAAATGAAATTTTGTAAGTATTTTAACAAAAAAACAATAAAATATTGAATATCATCCCTTTACCCTACAGCTATATATAGAAAGATTAATACTTCCTCATTTAAAAAAAGTAAAAGGATTCAATCAATCAGCCAACTTTAAGCTCCAGTTCTATACTATATTTTGCTATGGCAGGGGATTTAAAAACAACAGGAATTAATTTCCAAATGGTAGAGCAACATTTGTGTAAGTAACTGTATAAAGAATAAACACAAAATAAAAAGTTTACAGAGCTTAGAGTATTAGTGTTTGAACTGAACCTTAACACAGAGACAGCTCATTTGTGAAGAACAGAAAAAAAAGCTTCTAACATGAATCACATTATTCAGATTTGCATTACATATTTTCTTTGGACATGACCAATGATTTTATATAACTATATATTTTACATATTATGCTGTTACATATAACTACATATTTCATATAAATATAACTATAAGTTTAAATATATAAATACATGTGACCTCTTCAAAGGATTCATTATTTGCAGTTGTCAAAGATTTAGCTGTACCATAAAGTGAATAGGAAAACTAGAAAAATAATTGGGATCAGATCAAAAAGAGAGCTTTAACAGCTAAATTGAATTTTTATATTTCATCATAGAGTCTGCAGGGACCAGTGAATTTTATACTGTAGGAAAGTATGAAATTAGATCTATTTGAAGAAAAGTAACATTGACATCAATATGAAGGATGGATTGGAATGGGAAGAGACTTAAGGTACAAGACTTCTAATTAAGGGGGCCATTATGAGAGGTGATAAGTGTCTGAATTTGGGTATTGTCTATATTAAAGTAGTGAGAAGGTTATGGATCTAAGATATGGAGGATTGATTATCAGAACACATAAAAATATCTTTAGAACTTTTGAAAATACTTTTGTGAATTTTGAGCAGTTAATAAAGTCTAACAACAGGTATTTGACTCTATATCAGTCGAACGTAGCCAAAAAAAGTAGAGCCTATGCAGTGGCTAAGTTCTAAAAATCACTGTGGGTAACATCTATATGAATATCTGCCCTATAGCTAAACTTTATTTTATGTGTTGTCACTTTCAATTAGAGTTGGAGCTTCTTGGAAGTATACAAGCATTTAGCAGAGTTCTTGATACAAGCACATGGAATGGAAGCACTTAATAAATGCTCATTAATTCATTCAGTAAAGAAGTATCAAGCAAATGACCAGGCATGATCTATTTATTTAATTTTTTTTTTTTTAAAGAAGAGCTTATCATGGTAGTTCAGTATATGGCCATTGGAATTAGGAGATCAAACTTAGTGACCAATACAGAATATGCAGACCAAAACCCAGATGCTTTTTCTGTGGGATCAAAACACAGGTGCTTATTAGTGACTTGATAATGGCAAAGATTTATTCTCATTCTTCCTAATAAAAATTTATTTGATGATAAAGATAGTAAGTTTGTTTTTTAGGCAGCTGATACTTTGATAATATGATGGGTACTGAAAACATAGGGGTAAAACCTCTCCTTAAATTCTTAAATTTTGATATTATGTGTTGTAGTCTCGCTGTAATATTGGACTTGGAATTTGCCATAAAAGCAACCTCCAAAATAAGATGTTTTTATTCCGTGTGTAAAACCTCTTGGTACCAGGCTCAGAACAAAATTTATTCAAAATTCAAGGTCCTAACATATTTGGAAGATATTCAGAAACTTTTTTTGTTAATATTGTGCTAGATCTGTGATTTCATTGGTGTGGCAAACTACTTCCGCCATAGAATTTAACTAATATGTAACTTAGAGTCTTGGAGGGTTGCTTGAGGCATTAAGAGATTAAGTGATTTATCCATATTCACAACTGCTTGCATGAGTTGAAGGCAGGCCATTTAGTGATGCTGCCTTTTACATAAATAAGAAACTATGAAACATTTTCAATTTATCCAGTGTCTTTGACTTTATATTTAACATATTTGTGAATACTTAGAGCTTATGAATTAAAAAAACCATAAAATTTAAATGTAAGTGTTTTTACAATGGAAAGTTTTATTTCTGTTCCATAGGTTAAGAGCAGGTTTATGTGACCGTTGTGCAGTGACTGAAGAGCACATGAGGAAAAAACAACAGGAATTTGAAAATATCCGGCAACAGAATCTTAAACTTATCACTGAACTTAGTGAGTTTTTCTTTGTTTAAAATTTTAATATCCAGCATGATATAATATAGTTTTAAAATTTGTTAATAAATTGGTAATAGTATTAACTATTGACCTTTTAAATACATTTGTGAGAGTCTGTATAAATATATCAGATGGGAGAAGGAAGAAATCCTTTACATAGAAATAGGAGAGACAGAGATACAGAGAGATATTGAGGTAGTAGTGGAGACACATGCTATTCAGAGGGAGGGTTGAAATTGTCAAGTAGGTTTGTTATATACTTCAGGCATTTTCATTTGAATCCAGCTCTTTTAGACCCTTTTGAGTTTTTCTTGGCAAAGATTCGAATGATTAGCCATTTTCTTTACTCTTCAAATATAATAGGCAGTTGTCTGGGATTTGGATGCTCCAAAGCTGTATCCTTATACATTGTAGTGCTCTGTACCCAACATTTTTAACTCATCTCTTATATAGAACAAGCCAGTCAAGTTGGCAAAGAATGAAATGATATGTAGTCATTCAAATGTATTTTTCCAGAGACATTACTAAATGTAGCAGTTGAGATCATATTAATATTGTACTTCTAGGACGTTCATTTAAATGTATAGTGGATTAAAATTGGTCTTTCTGGACCACCCTGAGAACTTGTCCACTATTTATATTATTATTTTGCTGACAGGAAAATATAATCCAACTTTCAAACCATTGCTTAATAAACTTTTGAAATAGCCTATTCTTAAAGCTTGTATTGTTGGTATTTACTAATTTAACTTTTTCTACATTAGCAGTTTCATGAGAAAAGCAGAGGTAAGTATTGTTAAATATTCTTGCTGAATATAGCAGAAAATTATAGCTCCAAGATAGATCATTGTTTCATCATTGGATAATGGTTGCAAAGTATATTCAGTGAGACAGTTCTGAAAGTAGTTAGTTCTTTGGTGTATATACAGTTTATTTAAAATTATTATTTATATTCATAAACACAGAGAAGAGATCATTTTCAAGAAATAACATTTAACTTCTCTCTATCGTTTTCTAATTTCAGTTATATTTAGTGTTACTTTCTCTGACCAGATTTAGTCTCACAGTTTTCATCAAAGAATCTCAGAAGTGAAAAGGATTTCAGAGGCTAATGCATCTGATGGTTTATCCATATTGGAACAGAAAGTTCTTTTACTTTATCCCTGATAATTGAAATATGTATCTAATTTTATCTATAAATCACTAAAATTTATATTTATAATATATTTTATCTGAAGAGGTAAAGCATTTGGAAATTAAATGGAATGAGTAACCAAATGGAATGCTTTCCATTTCCCTCTTATCCTCAGCATGAATAATGATATACTCCTTTGCACATTAAGTACTTTTTTCTTTTTGGTTCACAAGCATTACATAAAATCATCAGTTAATCAGTTACATGGCAGCCATGAAACCTCAGGTATAATAATCAGTGCCTAGTAACAAATTAATTTTGCACAGTATAATTAATAAACTTAACTGACATTACTCTGGCTCAAGAGTTAGGAAAAGCCTAGCATAAATCAATAAACAACAATTATCTAGTAATGCATGTTTTCCCATCATTGCCATTTAATTTTGTTAAATTTCAATTTCTTATATGACTTTTTCCCCCAAATATTTCAGTGAATGATAAGAATGCCTTACAAGAAGAAAACAAAAAACTTTCAGAGCAACTGCAAAAGAAAATTGAGTGAGTAACTGTACTACATTTCTTTTATAATACCTTTTGCATTTTTGAATATTTGCATACTGTTATAACTTATAGGGAGTTTATCTATTTGACTTATTAAACTATTTCAAAAATATTTTTATTTGGGGGGAAGTTGCATTTAATTTGTCTAATTTTGGTTCTCTCATCATTCTAATAGGGAGATAAAAATAATCTTTGCAATGTCTCACTAACTTAAGACATTTTATTTATAATTCTTGAAACATTTTAAGTCCTCCTTCTCTTAGAACTTTCAGCAATAATCATTAAGCTTTGGATACAAATAGGTTTTTCATGGTCTTTAAAGGGATTTCTTTTGTGAGTTCTTGTGATAAAATATATTATTCATATATAATTCTTGTGATAGTTCTTGTGATAAAATATATTATTCATATATATTCAATAAAATATTCATGTATAATTCATCCAGTCAGAATTTCTTAGGTACTGTGTTCAAAGTCTCATGACTCTCATCAAAGTCTGTACCAGTTTTTTTCTTAGATCACTAGTAATGGTAGAATTTTGAATTTTCCCAATTTTATGAATATTAGGCCATCATTTATTTACTTTATCATCATGCAACTAAAAGTATTGAGTAGAAATTAAAGGTAGAGACTTGTTAATATTAGATAAAGGAGGTAGTAGTGGAGACACATGCTATTCAGAGGGAGGGCTGAAATTGTCAAGTAAGTTTGTTATATACTTCAGGCATTTTCATTTGAATCCAGCTCTTTTTAGACCCTTTTGAGTTTTTCTTGGCAAAGATTAGAGTGATTAGCCATTCTCTCCAGCTTATTTTACAGATGAGGAAACTGAGGCAAACAGGATTAAGTGACTTCATTATAGCTAAATGAATTCAAGAAGATGGTTCTTCCTGAATTAAGGCCAACATTTTATCCATTACACCACTTAGCTGCCCTTCATCTAGGTATAGATGGTGAAATTAGCACTTTGTAAATCTCTTTCCATTGATCTGTGAAGTTTGGTAGGGAACCTTACCACCTATATCTGTGATTGTTTTACAGCGTGTAGTTAGTGGTAAGCATAAGGGACAAGTGGAAGTTACATATGAATATGGTGGGTGAAAATGTGATTGGTATTAAGAACAAAATTAAAATTTAACTCAAGTTTAAATCTGAGTGGAAATGCATTGAAAATGTCTGATGACATTTGTTTACAGGTTACATAAAAACCTTTCTTTTATTTTCAGTCTCAACTCACAATCTTTTAAAAATTGATTTTCCATTGTAATAAAGACACTGGGAGTTTGGATTTGTGATCAGCATAAATTGAATGAACTTAATGCAAAATTCTTTTTTTTTTTTTTTTAACCTAGGATATCAGCAGGGTAGGAGGTTAATCCTTCTTTGTCAGTTTTTGAGTCATTTAATGATCCATCCATCCATCATTTATCAAAGTTAGTTGTCTTTTCCACTTCCCTTTTTATTCACTTTATATCAGAAGGACAAAGAAGGACAAAGCTAGCAAGTTGTTTGTTTGGTTTAGAAATCTCTGGTTAGAGCTAGCTTTTTCCTTCTGAGAGCTCTGCCACTTCTAGACTGGCCTTGTCAGGGAATTGTTTTTTCCTCGTGACTCATTCATGATTCAGGTAGAATTTTATGACTAACAGGCAAGAAGACTGGATTGTGATCAGTTTAAAGCTAGGTCAGTTAGACTTCATGCTTCAGTAATCTATAAGCCTTTCTCATGTGATTTGTCTTATTTTGATGTGGGCTAGATTTGGGGAAGAGGGTACTAAGACAATATAATTATGGGGAAGTTATTAAAATTTGAGAGATTTAAAGATGTTGGCACTTAAAAGAATTCCTGGAAAGCTCAAAACTCTGAAAAACAGAATTGATTGTACAATTCAGAGATGAATTTTTTACTAGAAGGAAAAAACCTTTTTTAGGCAATTTAGTATATCTCTTAAGAAATTTTAGTCTGTACTTTTCTATAGATTTAAAAATTTAGACTTTTAGGAAAGTGAAATAAAATTCAAATGCTGTTTTATATGAAACAATATTAATAACATATACAGAAGTGAGGATTCTCAATATTTTAGAAAATATTTTAACATTAGTGTGAGCTAAAATAGAGATTGGTTTTATTATTATTAAACCTGAATAAACTAGCCAATCTTAGTTCTTTGGAAATTAATGTTAGATCTACTTGTGGGCCTAGTTATCTCCTTTCTATGGCCATATATACTTCAGTCTGAACTCAGTTCTACTATCATTCACTTATGTGTTACTGAATACAGGATGGACCTATATATATGTTTAATTGGATCAGCATAAATTTTCACTGTTAGCCAGAAAAATATGCCTGCAAGGTGAGCCCTTGGAATCTTTATGCATTTAGGACAATGTATTAGCTGCTAGATTATAAACTGTATAATGGAAAGGGCTATGTCTTAATTATCTTTATTGATCATTTATTGAATGCTTACTATGTACTGGGCTCTATGGCAAAGCTATAAGGTTTGGTCTGTTACCTCATCCCAGGAATAGACTCCTTCCTCATCACTTTCTCTAAAAGTTCCTTCCCCTTTTTAAGGCTAAGCTGAGCTGTTTCCTCTTCATTTGCATTTGTCCTAACCTCTAAATGAAAGTCATCTCTCTCTTTTTAAAAAAAAAAAAATCTTAAAGTATTTTTCTTGGACCTTTTATATTTATTTTAAAGAACTTGAAAAGGGGACTAGGAAAATATAGCATGGAGTCTGGGGAGAGAATGGCATACCATGAATAACTGGGAGAATCAGAAATTGGCCAAAAGAAGGTGGCACAGGAATGAAACCTTGAAGGAAGTTAGAGGATGTAAGAGGAAAAGGTAAAGAGAGACAGCATTGCAAGTATGGGAGACAGTCCATTCATAGACATGGAGATGAGCAATGATAACATTTAGTGTTTGTATTATTTTAAAGTTTGCATAACACTTTCAATATACTCTCTTCTCATTTGATCCTCACAACCACTCTATGAGGGAGCCACTGTTGTTATCCCTAAATTTTTTTTAACAGACAAAGAAACTGAGGCTAAAGTTAAGTGATTTGCCCAGGATCATTAAACCCAATTTTTCATGAATCTAATTCTGGTTCTCTATTTATTGTGGTTAGCCACTTCTAATATAATATCTGTCATTTATATAACATTTTAAGGTCTATATAAGTGTAATTTCTTTTGATCCTTACAACAGTTTTATGAGGAAGGTACTGTTTTCTCCTATTTATAGATGAGGAAACTGACACAGAAGTTTAGTGCTAGTCTTACTGAGGATCACCCAGCGAGTAAGTGTCCAAGATGGCGTTCTTACTCTGGTCTTCCTTACCCCCCATTCCAACTTTCCTGTTTGCTATTTCAGGGAAAAAACTGGGCTCAGAGCATCATGGGATATGGACATAGGCACAGAGGCAAGACATGCTGAGATAAAAAATGGACACAGAGAATAGTCCAGTTTGACTGGGAAGTGTATATTACATGAAGGGAAGTAACATGAGATAAGGTTAGAAAGATAAAGATAGGCTTGACTAGCTTGCAGAAGGATTCAAATGCCAGAATTAGAATTTCCTGCTTTGTTTGATAGGTAGTTAAAATCTTTCAAAGATTTATGAGTAGAGGGAATGATGGGTCCAGTGAAAATTACTGAGGTACTCTCTGAGGGCTGAATCAGAGAGGGAATAGATTGAAGGGAGGAAAACAAAATAGTATGTGATTATAGTATGCTAAATGTGAAAAATCAAGAGAAATGACTGACTTACTAGAATGATGGTAGTGTTAACAATAGAAATCAACCTGTGAAAGCAAATGGATGCAATGGACAGAGAGAAGAGGCATTATTAGATATTCTGAAATAGTTTTCTTTATATTGATTTCATACCTTGATGATCACTGTCCCTGATTCCATCAGGAAGAAACAGCATAAAGCTGTAGAGCCTGAGGAAGAAGTTATCCCTGATTCTCCTATATTGACTTTTTCATTTCCTGGACTTAATCGATTAAGAAGAAAGAAGGAGAACCTACATGTCCGATATATAGAGCAAACACATACTGATTTGGAGCACCCTCTAAGTACCAATGGTAAGGATTTATTTAATATTTTGTGAAAATTAGTCACTTAAATTATAACATATCACATATTATATCACATAGAATGTTTTATGTTGAAACAATAGAATGTCTTCATTATTTGGTTAACCTATGTGATAGCATAATTGATATCAAACTCAAATAGAAATGGACCCATCTGGACCATATTGTCAATATGTATTGACTCAGAAAAGTTCACATCAGCATTATCTGTATTGCATTATATTTTTATTTATTTTGTTAAAGGTTCCCAATTACAATTTAATATGGTTTGAACACCACCTGGAGTTTTGTGGTCTAACAATTTGATATCTCTGCTATAGCTGAATTTGTTAGTTTATTAGATTTGAGATCAAGTATGTTGAGTCTAAAGTTTTGCTCAAGAGTTCTATTTGTAACCTTGGAAAGTGATTTGAAATATATTCTATAAGACATTCTCCAAAAAAGTCCCATTCTGATGTTGCTTTCTACTGTGGAATGAAATGGGAATATGAAGCTGAAATGAAGAGCCTTTTGAAAGCTATGCCAGCATAATCAGCTTTTCTACTAAAAGATTCTGCTAAACTGGTGAAACTTCAACTTTATGCCCACTGACATCTTAATAATCTTATGCCTAACAACCTAGGATCATGGATTTTGATCTGGAAAATCTTAGAAATCACCTAGACCAATTTCCTCATTTTGCAGATCAGGAAATTGAGGTGTTGAAACATGAAGGGACTTAAAATAACTGACATTTATATAAAACACATTAAGCTTTATAAAATTCTTCCTCTAGATTATCTCATTTGAGCCATATAGCAACCCAGAGAACTAGATACTATAAGCATCCCCAATTACAGATAAGGAAATTAAGCTTTTGTTGAAATGACTTGATTGCTTGTAATCATATAGCCAGTACATGTTGATGACAAGATTTGAACAAAGGTCATTCATCCCCAGTTTGACTCCTTCCACTAAACCAAAACTGTCTCTGTGAAGTACTAATTTAAAAATCATAAAGTTAGTTCATAGAAAAGCTGTGACCTTTAGTTTCAAACCTGCTATTATTTAAAGGCTCATTATCAAAAGTTGGTCAGCAGATGATTAATTTTTTTAGCTTAGATGATCTGGGAAAAAATATATATATACATATATATATATATACATATATATTTACTAGTTTTCAGTCCAGAGTGTGAGACATTTAGATCTATTCAGTGATGATAGATTAATAGTGGAAAAGAGGACAGGGAAATGCTAAAAATAATACTATCTAATTTTTTGAAACTCTTAGTGTGCTCTTTATCAAATAACCAGTGAATTAATGCTGTAGTTGATATTAATTCACAACTCTGGCTTTCTCCACCCTAAATCTTAGCTTCTGTAAAAGACTTTTCTTGTTTCCCAGTCAATACTGGTCCCTTCCCTTTGAGAATATCTTCCAGCTATTCTGTGTATATCTTGTATGTATATAGTTGTTTGCCTGTTGTCTGTCTCCCCTCCCTCTCTCCCTTCCTCTCTCTCTCTTTCTCTCTCTCTCTTTCTCTCTCTCTCTCTCTCTCTCTGTCTCTCTCTGTCTCCCAGGTGCTAAATAAATGTTTTGTTATTTATATCCATAAGCATATTCTTCATATAAATAAAACAAAACCTAAGAAGTTACAGTTATTTGGAAGGACAGCTTGTGGGTTCTCTAAGCAACAAATCAGGAAACTGGCAGAGTTCATTTTATCCTATAACCACAATACAAATTATTATTTCAGTGGTCAGTTGTTTCATTGGTTAGGTAGCTAGTTGGCATAGTGGAGAGAGCACTGGACATCCAACTTCAGACACTTCCTAACTGTGTGAGTTTGGACAAATCACTTCACTCTGCCTTAGTTTTTAAGAGTTGCTGTTCTGGAGTGTCAATTCCAATAGACTCTCTTCAGTGACTATACAGAAAGGAGAAAATAAGGATGAATTATGCTAATAGCTTTACAAATATTTCATTTGATCCCCACAAGAATCCTGTGAAGTTGGTGCTATTATTATCATTCCCCATTTTACAATTGAAGAAAACGAGGCAAACAGGGACTTGCCCAGGGTCATACAGCTGGTGTCAGAAATTGGATTTTAATTCAGATCTTCTTGATGCGAGGCCCAATTTTCCACATACTGTATGACCTGGTGTGATCTAGCTTCATTAAGTGAAGTTATGTGATTGTGAATCCTGGAACAGCACAGTCTTGTGGAATCAAAATTATACATGATTCAAACAACAGTGGTACATATACATCTATGGTAGACATATGGTAGACACTCCCTCATTCCCAGAGGTGACTTCATTGTGAAAAAATAGAATAGAAAAGACATTATTTAAAGATATAAAGACAGCTGAATCTTTGTGGAAAAATTCAAAATTCAAATACTATCTTGTTACTATCAAAGTATGAAAAGATCCATAAGAAGAGCATTAATACAATAGCCAATACAATTTTCTCTAAATAATTTATGTAAGATGCCTAATAATAACAAAGATTTAGACAGATTTAAGAGATTAAATTCTGTAGATCAAGAAGGAGGGAAATGATCCACACTGGCGAAATTAACAGATTCGTCTATCTGTTTATGTTGTATATGGATGTGTACATTTAATCTGTAATTTTTTATATAATGGACATTTTATAATATCACATTGTGTGGGGAAGTGTCTAAATTTTACTAAAACTATTACTTTTCATATTGTAGCAGGTGATGCTAAAACATAAATCTCACTATTATCTGCTTTATATATTGTTCATGTCATTTTTAGTATTTGTCCCCTTGTCTTCTCTAAGATGCTCATATCCATAGGGAGGGTTGTCTCCCATGTTTTCTTATATGTTATGGAAAGCTGCTTTGTGATGTAGTTATAAAAAGCACTGGATTTAGAATAAAAAAACAACAACTCAGTTTCAAATTCCAACTCTGTAACAGCCATTTGACATTGGGAAAGCCGATCTGAGTTTCATTTTTCTTTTCTTTGAGTTCTAGACCATAACAAATAAGATTATGGATAGGGAAAGTGCTTTGCAAAGTCTAAAGAAAGATATGAATGTGATTTTTACTATTAGACTGAAACCCAACGTAATCAGGAAAGTCTCTTGGGTAAAAGATATAGTAATGCATTTCAGAGTGATATGTAAATTGTTTTTTAGTTTTTAGTTATCTACAGCATATCTTATACTCATGCAAATAAACAAATATAATTGGAGTTGTTTTTAAAAGATTATGATTCAGTAGTAAGAACATAATAGGCATAGTAGGCAATGAGGAAACCAAACTATCACTCTTTGCAGATGATATGATGGTATACCTAGAGAACCCCAGAGATTCTACTAAAAAGCTATTGGAAATAATTCATAATTTTAGCAAATTAGCTGGCTACAAAATAAATCCCCCTAAATCCTCAGCATTTTTATACATCACCAACAAAACCCAACAGCAAGAGATACAAAGAGAAATTCCATTCAGAATAACTGTTGATACCATAAAATATTTGGGAATCTATCTACCAAAGGAAAGTCAGGAATTATATGAGCAAAATTATAAAAAAGTCTCCACACAAATAAAGTCAGACTTAAATAATTGGAAAAATATTAAGTGCTCTTGGATCGGCCGAGCGAACATAATAAAGATGACAATACTCCCTAAACTAATCTATTTATTTAGTGCTATACCAATCAGACTTCCAAGAAAATATTTTAATGATCTAGAAAAAACAACAACAAAATTCATATGGAACAATAAAAAGTCGAGACTCTCAAGGGAATTAATGAAAAAAAAATCAAATGAAGGTGGCCTAGCTGTACCTGATCTAAAATTATATTATAAAGCAGCAGTCACCAAAACCATTTGGTATTGGCTAAGAAATAAATTAGTGGATCAGTGGAAAAGGCTAGGTTCACAAGACAGAATAGTCAACTATAGCAATCTAGTGTTTAACAAACCCAAAGCCCGTAACTTCTGGGAAAAGAATTCATTATTTGATAAAAACTGCTGGGATAATTGGAAATTAGTATGGCAGAAATTAGGCATGGACCCACACTTAACACCATATACCAAGATAAGATCAAAATGGGTCCATGACCTAGGCATAAAGAACGAGATTATAAATAAATTAGAGGAACATAGAATAGTTTATCTCTCAGACTTGTGGAGGAGAAAGAAATTTGTGACCAAAGATGAACTAGAGACCATTACTGATCACAAAATAGAAAATTTTGATTACATCAAATTAAAAAGCCTTTGTACAAACAAAACTAATGCAAACAAGATTAGAAGGGAAGCAACAAACTGGGAAAACATCTTCACAGTTAAAGGTTCTGATAAAGGCCTCATTTCCAAAATATATAGAGAACTGACTCAAATTTATAAGAAATCAAGCCATTCTCCAATTGATAAATGGTCAAAGGATATGAACAGACAATTTTCAGAGGATGAAATTGAAACTATTACCACTCATATGAAAGGGTGTTCCAAATCAGTATTGATCAGAGAAATGCAAATTAAGACAACTCTGAGATACCACTATACACCTGTCAGATTGGCTAAGATGACAGGAAAAAATAATGATGAATGTTGGAGGGGATGCGGGAAAACTGGGACACTGATGCATTGTTGGTGGAGTTGTGAACGAATCCAACCATTCTGGAGAGCAATCTGGAATTATGCCCAAAAAATTATCAAATTGTGCATACCCTTTGATCCAGCAGTGTTTCTATTGGGCTTATATCCCAAGGAAATACTAAAGAAGGGAAAGGGACCTGTATGTGCCAAAATGTTTGTAGCAGCCCTTTTTGTAGTGGCTAGAAACTGGAAAATGAATGGATGCCCATCAATTGGAGAATGGCTGGGTAAATTGTGGTATATGAATGTTATGGAATATTATTGTTCTGTAAGAAATGACCAGCAGGATGAATACAGAAAGGACTGGTGAGACTTACATGAATTGATGCTAAGTGAAATGAGCAGAACCAGGAGATCATTATACACTTCGACAACGATATTGTATGAGGACATATTTTGATGGAAGTGGATTTCTTTGACAAAGAGACCTAACTGAGTTTCAATTGATAAATGACGGACAAAAGCAGCTACACCCAAAGAAAGAACACTGGGAAACGAATGTGAACTGTCTGCATTTTTGTTTTTCTTCCCAGGTTATTTATACCTTCTGAATCCAATTCTCCCTATGCAACAAGAGAACTGTTCGGTTCTGCAAACATATATTGTACCTAGGATATACTGCAACATATCCAACATATAAAGGACTGCTTGCCATCTAGGGGAGGGGGTGGAGGGAGGGAGGGGAAAAAAATTGGAACAGAAACGAGTGCAAAGGATAATGTTGTAAAAAAAAAAAAAATTACCCTGGCATGGATTCTGTCAATATAAAGTAATTATTAAATAAAAATTAAAAAAAAGAAAAAAAAAGATTATGACTCAGTAGTAAGAACATAATAGATATTATGTTGAAAAATAGCCAATTTCAATAGGCTTTCTTCGGTGACTATGGGGAAGGTAACATGGATCTTTCTTTTAAAAATGAAGAAACTTAAAAAGTTGTTTTTTCTATTCCTTGCACTTTTGTCACCATCTAGTGGAAGACGGATAAATCACTATCCTGCACTCTTAGAAAGTATTGTGATTTCTTGTGTATAGCGATGCCTTTATGTGGAAGCTGATCATTTCTTTAACGCCTTAATAAGTCATTTAAGGAGTTGCTTTGGTCAAAAATGTCATCAGCTTTTGGGGTGCCCAACCTTCTGGTCATGAACTTCTTCAGCATGATTTATCTAGATAGATCTTTTAGAGCCACATTCTTAATCTGGGCATCCATGAACAGATTTCTGGGAATATATGGACCTAGATTTGGAAGTGGGGGAAGAATTACATCTTTATTTCCTCTAACTTCCAACTCAAAATTCTAAAGTTCCAACCTTCAGTTATTTAAAAACATTCTGAGAAGTAGAACATAGTCTTCCTTAGACTTGACAGAGGAATTTGTGACAACAAAGGTTAACCCCTGTTGTAGACCACAAACATAATAGTCCATCAGCAGACTAATTCATAAAGATTGTCAGTTGATAAAACTTTCTAGTGCTTTCACACTGCCAGTTAGATGCTAAATTAAAAACCAAAGATATCACTTTTTGAAGTTATCAGTTTTTCTTCTTAATACCAGGAGAGGCTGTA
This sequence comes from Antechinus flavipes, assembly GCF_016432865.1. Lineage (NCBI taxonomy): Eukaryota > Metazoa > Chordata > Mammalia > Dasyuromorphia > Dasyuridae > Antechinus > Antechinus flavipes. The sequence goes on along the minus strand of NC_067398.1, from coordinate 495,485,046 downwards.
CTTAAGCTATTTTAAACTGAGCTGAATATATTAGGACCATCTTAAATGTACATGAACATGCAGTAAAGTAGATTATACCATTTTCTTTTGTTAGAAAAGCAATTCATTTGTATGTATAATAAATTCCTCTGGTTCATTTTTCCATTATTGTTGATTATCATGTAATTTTTAAAAATTGTATACATTCCTCCTCTTCTGGACATTCATTTCACTATTACTATGAATCTAAAACATTTTGTTGCAAAGAATATTGTAAACATTGTAAGCCAGCTAAATTATTTGAATGAGATTAACTATTCAGTTTATTAAGCACTTGGTGTATATCTTCAGTGAATCTATGTTGATTTATTTGTAAGTTTGTTAATGTTTTATTCTTTCAGTGATGCTGCATTTTTATAGGATCAGCTATCATTTTAAAGTTGCTTTTTAGTTATCAGGAAAGTTTCCTCCAATCCCTTAAAAAATTACTACAGATTTTGCTGTTTTCTAGACTATGTGTCCTATTAAATGAAGTAAGATTTAGGTCCTCTTAACATATAGTAATATATAAAACATCACAATAAGTATTTCTGATAAGACAAAATTAGGCATGCAGATGAAATAGTAATCTATAAGTCTTAGTAAGTCTATGAATTCAAGCAATGGTTTATGCTTTCACTGAGCCACCTCACAGTTTTTATTATTGGTAATGAAATTAAGATACTGAATTTTTATAGGTTTATGAAAATTTCTGAAATGAGACCAAATTTTTACAAATTTGATTTCTTTATTTTTTTTTAATAAAAAAGTTTTATGTCTTTTTTTTTATTTTTCCAGAATTAGCAAAAAGTCTGAAGTCTTCAACTCAAGTACAGCAAAACCACTATGAAAGTGAAATTCTTGTAGCAGATACTTGTGATCAAACATTATCGCCTATGACCAGTAAGAGTAACATTGGATTATTTAATAATACAAGTGGTTTTTTTTTTGAAGAAATTTCTTTAAATTAGAAGAAGCCATGTCTATTTTATGTATTAGCCTAATTATACAGGTAATATTCAACTAACTGAAATATTTAGAGAATGGGATGTTTTATAGTTATTTGATGAATTGAAATTTGATCTGTTAAGCACTGTAAACCTTTTCTTTTCCAGCCATTGTTATAAAGCCTAGCCAAAAATATGTTTGTATATTCTCTTTCCTCACTGAGTATAGTATACAGAATATTATTTAAAATTTCTATTTTATTTTTATTTTCTATTATTATCCTGAAGGTATTTCAGAGACAGCAATACAAGAAGAAAAAAAAAATCCTTACCTTTTAGATTTGATGCATTTTGGGGGAGAGAGAGAAGAAATTTTTTTTTTGAGTGACATGACTTAAGCATCAGTAATAACTATTAAATAGCTTATAAAGTCAAGACATGCAAAAGATTCGTATGAATTTGTACTGGGCTCTGAAAGCTGCTTTAAAAAAAATAAATCTCTGATAACTTATTATCCTTCTAAAATTAGCATGCTCTTTTTCTTTCTTTTTTTTTTTTTTTTGCTAAAGCAGTTGGGATTAAGTGACTTGTCCAAGGTCACACAGCTGGGCCGTGTTAAGTATCTGAGTCCAGATTTGAATTTAGGTCCTCCTCACTTCAGGGCTGGTCTCTGCACCACCTAGCTGTCTCTAGAATGCATTTTTTTTTTATTCAAATTCATTGTTTTTTAGTTTATTGTAATTATTAGATCAGGTTGTTTTATGCAACCAGGAGATTTAAAGTACTTGGAAATCGTAATTTAAATATTTCTCTTGATGTCTTATTTATATTCTCAGGTTATTTAGTAATCTTTTTTAAAATAACAAAAACAAACTTCAAACCAATTCATTTCTAAATCATTCTAAATTAGTAGTCTGTATTAATGAGGTTTGACTTTCTCCAGAAGTCTCTAAAGTATATGCTTGTAACTACTTGGGGGAAAGGAGAAAACATGACCTAATTTGAAGGGTAAGCCAGATAGAAAGTTGGAAAACAAATTGTATCCGGTTGTTGCTATGATATCCAAACATGAATCTTGTCTCCAATGAAACCATGTCCACCCTATCCCCATATAGTTCTCTCTTCTTTCTTCTCCTGTCCACCCTCCCAATATCTTTTCTTAAGCAAATTGTTGGCCCCATGGGTCTGTTATAACCTAAACTAATTAGGCACATCTTCATATACCTAAAGGAGAATCTGGACTTTTCTTTTACTTCTCAGATCACCTTATGACTGAGAGAGGAGTCCATTAGAAGGTAATCTTTGGGGGCAATAACCAGTAAAATCATTCTTCCTTGTTTTCATTTTGAGAGTGGAACAGATTTAGTCACTCAAGATGAGCAAATAAATTACATTATTTTTCCTCTCAACCTCACAGATCTTCCAAACAAGATTCTCTGTTATTGTCAAGGACTTTTAAAGAATAACTTATAAAACATACCAATGTATAGAATAAAGCAGCTATATTATTTGAATATCCTTTACTACTCTGTTGACTACATACATTCTATAAAAGCTTACCATAAAAGGAATTTCTGTATGTTCTCTTTTCCCTTGTCTTCATTATAATCATAGATTTATTCCAAATGGAGTTGAAAGCCTTTCCTGAATAAAAAGCTAATAGAATACTAAGGCCTATTTTATGCTAGATAGTCTAATACCACAATTGCTTTTGCAGGATGTTCAGGAATGTACTCTGCCTTACTGATTCTCAGATCTCTTCCCTGCTGTTGTCAACAATCCTTACTTTGCCTTTCTCTAAACCCTAAGAATTTCTTCAATTCCCAAAGGGTTAGTTCTATAGTTCTAGAAGCTTATTCTTCTCTTCATGTTCCTAAGTATTTATAAGAAATAATAAAGCCAGTTTAAAATGTTTAAAGAATGTATATAATGCTTATATTTTAAATTTAATATTATACTTTCCTAATAATACTTATTATGAAAAATGTTTGTTGTAAGATTTAAAGATTTACAAAATGAATTCTTTCCCCACTTGTCAAATATGGTAGGCTTATCTAGTATAAACTATATAATCTCACTTTAAGATAATTTTGCATTAAGTATCAACTCCTTCCCCCTCTACTTTTTTCTTTTTTCTTTTCTTTTCTTTTTTTTTTTTTTTTTGCTGAGTCAATTGGGGTTAAGTGACTTGCCCAAGGTCACACAGCTAGGAAGCATTAAGTGTCTGAGGTTGGATTTAAACTTAGGTCCTCCTAACTTCAGGGCTTTTTAAAAAACAAACTATATGCCATTTTATCAACTGCCATCTTGTGCATAGTAATCCTCATTAGTAAACTTCTCTACCAGATGTGCTCTATTTTTATAAGACAATAGTTGAATATTCACTTGCATATGACTTTCTTAAACTTAGATATTCAAGATACCAACAGTTATCCCATTGAGAAATCATCTTTTAACTTAGCTGCAGTTGTTGCTGAAACACTTGGACTTGGTGTTCAAGAAGAATCTGTAAGTAATATATCTCTCTTGATAAATATGATAACTAAATTGAACTTAGAGAAAAATATTTTTTCAAGTCCTAAGACCTTCATGTGCAGAATCAAGAGACTCAGCCATCACCAAGGATTAACCAGGCCCAAATCTTTGATCCAGAAACACAGTGGTGAGGTCCTACACCAAGATGGTAGCAATATCAGAAGAAAAAGGAATGTGTAGGAAAGAAATGAGGACGGTGAAAACATTAGTAATATAAAATTGATAGGACATGATGGCTAATTGGATATCAAGGTGATTGACTTAGTTAAAGGCTGCAGAGAAGTCAAGAAAGATGAGGATTGAGAAAACACCATTAAATTTGGAAATTAAGAGATCATTGGTTATTTTATAGAGTGCAGTTTTAGCTGAATTGTTACAAATCACACTTCAGAGAGTGAAAAGAAAATGAGAGGAGAGTAAGTGGAGGCACCTATTGTAGATGGTCTTTTCAAGAAATTTAGTCATAAAAGGGAAGAGAGATGGAAGATGATAGAGTTAAAGGATGATGAGGGATGGATGGATCAATGAAGGTTTTTTGAAAATAGGGGAAATGTGTTTATTTTTGTATTCAATAGAGAAATAGCCAGCAGTCAGGGGAGAGATTGAAGATAGGAATGAGAGATGGGCCAAGGGGCAATCTGTTGGATCAAATCAAATGGATTGGGATCACTTGGGCATGTAGAGCTTTGGTAATGAGAAGGGCCACCTCTTCATTTAATAAAAATGAAATCTGAGAGGTACACACAAGCGGTATTTCATTTACAATGTGGTGGAAAAGATAATATCAGAAGGCATAGAGATTATGTACCATAAAGTTTTCGTGAATTTAGTCAACTTAGTGTCATGATTTTCTCCAACTTTATTCAGTGTATGGTTATAGAAGTAAAAGCAGCTGACAGTGAGTGTAATCCAAGATTGAAGTTTGGCATGGCAAGATATTAAAAAGATCCATCTGAAAGAAGACAGACTAGAGTTGAATTGTTTCATCAATGGGTAAAGATGTGCAAGTATAGGCATTTCAAGGATCATCAATGACCTGGGAAAGGACTGAAGGGTAGTGGGATTGGGGAGTTTTCAATGAGATAAAAAAACAAGATTTGGAGCAAAGAAGAGATAGAGGCAAATTAACAACAGGTTATGATCAGATAAAAGAATGCTCACGGGTGATATCAGGTTTGATCATCTTTGTGTGTAGAGAGGATAAGTAAATTGAAGAATTGGCAATTTACAGGTCAATATATTCATTAAAGTTCCTTCATGAGGAGCAGAAGTTGAGAAGGAAAGAGTTTGAACTTGGAGGAAGAAAGGATAAGTGTTCTACAGGTTGCTATACATCAGCCAACAGAATCTTGATGAGTGATAATTCTGAATTGCATGAACTTCAAAGGAGGAGAGATTACTGAGTGACAGCAGGAGTGCCTGGAAGAGGCATATGAATAAGGGATAGTCTAGTCATTGAAATAGAGATGCAAGTGAAAGTGCTATCTGTACTAAAGAGTAGCCAGGGAAACTGTCAGCAGAACAGAACCAAGTATCATTGAGTAGTGGAAGATAAGTGAATGAGAAAGAAAAGGTGTCAATTGAAAGTTAATTTGTTTCCTGTGGAAAAGGCATTCCAGAGAACTTGGTAGAAAATAGTTAATAACTTTAGAGTTGGATGTTGGGGGGTGGGCTTTTGTTTGAAGTAGCTAAGCAACAAAGGAGTGGAAAGTGAAGAATGAAGAATATGGTATGAAAGCTGGCATTTAGAAGTTCAGAATCACTGGAATGGGAAGTATGAAGTTATGTTATTCACTGAGGAATGAGTTCAGGCAGGTTATCACCATTCATAGGAGTTATAGAAGGCCAAAGAGGATTTCTAGAATGCAAGGAATGGTTTTTTCTGTGAAGCAGGTGAAGGCAAAACAAATACTGTGGACCTGAGTTTTCAATCTCATGTGCATTTTTCTACTAAAGGAGCTTCAAAGTGCTTCGAATCCTCTCAATGAAGATCTGCACCATCAACAGGAAGTAGAACCAAAGAAACAACCCTTTCAGGAATCCGCAAAAAATAATGAAGATGGTTTGAGGTAATTTGGGGAGGACTTTTTTTTAAAGCTCCAAAAATAAAATGCTTTTAAAACATACATTTCAGGATCATGGATTTAGAGCTAGAATGGTTCTTATGTATCATCTGGTAGAACCCTAATTTCATAAATGTGAAAAGTTCAATGTAGCAGTTTTTTGTAAATTTTGTTAAAATGAATTTTTGCAATGGCTCTTTTCTCCTTTTTTTTTTTTTTTTTTTTAAATATTGTTGTTTTTGCATTCTACAAGGAGTGAGAGAGGTTTAAGTAATGAATTTACTTCCATCATTACTTGGAATTCACTATTCCTAAGTAGCTTTTACCTTCTTTTAAAGAATTCAATCTATCCTGTCAGAAAACCTTCAAATAATGTGCCAAAACTGAATAATCTACCCACTTCAAATTTTGCCATATTACTTTATAACTACATTTTCAGTGATAACTTTTCTTGTTGTTATATTTATATATTTATACATATTTATACATTCTACTAATTCTAATGAGAAACAAAGACTATATTTTATGTTTCTTATTATTCCCTACTTTACTTGCTTTGCATCTAAAAAGTACTAACATGTTTGTTAGATAAATGAAAGTGGAGTCATGTCTTGAAATTACAAGCTTTATGAAATCATGAATAAGCAGCTTATTCTTGTAGCCTTTGTTTACTCTTCTGCAAAATGAGATACATTAATTTCTAGAGTTTGGGGGGGAACTGGATGAGTTAAATTCATGTAAAATGCTTTGCAAGGCTCAAAGCTCTCAATAAATTATTATTATTAATACACTTAATTGGGCATGGAGTGATATTGGTATTTTTCTCTTTTACCTGATAGAAAGTAGCTAGCCATTTGCTGCATTCCTCCTACTCTTAGCATCCTGGTCTACTAGTAGGTAAACAAGACATCATTGTCATAATTTGGGGGTTGACAGAGCTTTTTGATATGCTATTGGTCAGTGTCATTTAAGCAGGATTTTAGCATTTGTTTCTCTCTCTCTGGATTATTTCTTATTTCCCCAGTAACAGACAAGTTTATTTTACTACTTTTATTTATATTTAGATTTTCAGATTCTTCTCCAAGGACTCCACCAGAAATTGACTGGGCTGCAAGGGCATCTTCTCCTGTTTTTGGGGCTGTTTCTAATGTGAAAAATGGTTTAGGCTTGAATACAAGCTTGTCCCCTTCTCTTTTAGAGGCTGGAAAAAAGCCTCATCTCAAAACAAATTCCCTAAGTATTGTTTCTAATTCTAAACCACAGAAAACTAGATCAAAATCTGAAGACACTAGCCTTGTTACGTGCCTTAATTTTGGTTCTCAACCAAGCACTGTCATTGATCATTCTTCTTCCATTAAGCAAATGCTTGTGAGAAAGAATATAAGTGAATCAATAAGTACACAGGTTGAGACTGATAATGCAAAAGATGAAACTACTGAAAAAAATGATCTTTTTGTGCCATTGAAACCACTGGGAAGCAGAGGAACCAAAAGGAAGAAGACTGAAGAAGAAAGTGAACATTGCCCCCAAACTTCTTTTGATAAAGAAAATGCTTTTCCTTTTCGAGGGGATATTCCTCAATCTGTCAATGGAGAGTCTGTAATGGATAAACCCCTGGATCTATCTGATCGATTTTCAGCTATCTATCGAAAAGAAAAAAGTCAAGGAAATGAGGTGTGTAAAAACTGGTTTAGGCAAATAACTCTTGATGTTGCTTTGAAATTCCTTCCTAAGAGCTCTTTCTCTAGGCACACAAATTTAAATGGGAGCTGCATAACAAGCAGAGACTCCCAAGAGGATCTCTGTTTCCAGGAATACATCATCCTGTCCCATAATAAATCATCCCTAGATAAAAAAAAATATAGCTACAAATGAAAGAAGAAAATCCTTCCTTCAAAATCCCTCTACTGCCACATAGAAGTTTGGATTCAAAATATCTTTTGGATGGCCTGAAGGCATATTGTTGTGCTAGGTGTTCAGGGATTTGTTTGTAAATTTCTTTCAAGTACTAATACTGTCATCTATTCTTAGATTACTGGTGGTTATGAGCCAATAAAAATGAAAGGCAGGATGGGACATGGAGATTGTGAACTTGCCTCAGTTCTTCAGTTAAATCCTTGTAGACTAACTAAAGCACAAGCTCTACAAGATAATCAAGGTATATATCTGTTCTCTACAGTATATTTTCAGATTGTTTTTTAAAAAGTCATTAAAATAAATGTAAATGTCAACTAAAATAGCAGTTCTTATTCATTATATTAGTTGAATTATAAGAAATTTTTATTTATTGCATTTTTCATCTTATTTCTTTCATTTGAAAATGTTAGTTTTTAATGACATTTTGTTTTAATAGAAGATCCTTTCTTTAAAAAAATCCATCATTGAGAAAATACTGAAGCAAAATTGCCTAATAAATAGCTTCATGAAATGTTACTTTGAATACCTATTCATTTTTATCATTGTCATCCTTTCCGTGACATTCCTGTTCTTTTCTTGTATTTTCTCAATTGAGCAACAAGCAGTTTTTGAGCACTTACTGAGTACCTCATTAGGAACAGAATAGTTCCCAACCTGAGGAAGCTTATATTCCGTTCAGAAAAAGAGAATGCATACTACTGACTGAGTAAATACAAAATAAATATAGAGACTTAGGAGGGAGAGCACTAATAGCCAGGGGATTCCAGTTAGATGTTCTCTATGAGCTGGCACTTGATGAAGAGGTAGTGCATTCTAGTCATGGGGGACAGCCTTCATAAAGTCATGAGAGTAGAAGGCTGGAATGTTGTTTGGGGAAAACAACAAAAAGGCCGGTTCAGCCAGAATGTATATGAAGTAGAGTTAGACTGGAGCCAAACTTTGAAGAGCCATAAAAGCCAAACAAAAGAGTTTGTATTTTATTTTAGAGGCAAAAAGGAGTTGTTGGAAGTTTCTTGACAGTACAAAGAAATGAGTAGACCTATGATTTTAGTCTATGTCAAATCTTTTTTTTGAGAGACCTAATTTTAGTAATTTCTTTTAGTAAGAAAGAGGTTGAACTAGAATCATCACAAGACATCAAGATGGATTCTAGCTTTACCAAATCCACATTATAGTTTAGCTCTTTAAAGTAAGATTAATATGTTACCAACTTTAGACATTTATTAAATAATCGGGTGTTAAAATGATATAAATTCATAATTCAAATTCTAATTATGAGGTTTTTTTTCTCTAAGATAAATCATCCTTAGAAAATATCCAGTGGAGCATAGATCCAGCAGCAGATCTTTCTCAATATAAAATGGATATTACTGTAATAGATACAAAGGTAAGTTAATGAAATGAAGGCATATTTGCTTCTTTCTGGTTGATTGAAAAGAATATTCATCTGTACAACTACAATTCTTCTGATTGACTATATGTATAAACTCAGTTCTTCATTCCCAGACCCTCTGCTTTTCTGTTTGTACCTGTTCTTGTGATCTCATTATATTATATCAATTCCCAAGGGTTCAGTTATCATCTCTATGTATAAGATAAGTATCTCTCTGTCTATATATCCAGTACTAATTTGTTTTTTCAGCTACAATCCCATGTATCTAGATTATTATCACAAACATTTCTAAAAGGGAGTTGATTTCTTTGTTTCTCTTGGGAGTACTATAGTCACCTATTTTTTTGTAAAATTTGGGTTCATCCTTGATTCTTCCCTTTCCCACTTCCCAAATCCCACAGATTTCATCAATTCTACTTCTCACACACAGTTCTACACAATATCTCTTATCTCCATCTCTTTTTCTCCATAATGTAGTTCATTATTCTAATACATTATTCTAAAAGTCTCTTAGCTGAATTCCTTGCTTAGTTTTTGTTCCTTTCATCCCAAATGGTAGTTGTTGGGCAATAAGAAAATAATAAAAATAGCCTACTTTTAGACCCAAATAGTTTTCTGATATTAACCCTTAAGAATTTTTAATGGATTTTGTTTCTTTAATAAAACAGCTTTCATAAAATAAAAACTATTCTATTTGACATTTAAGTTCTTTATAATCTGATTCCAGCCTTCACTTTTAGAGTAAGGAAGTCTATATGGTATAATGGAAAGACTACTTCTCTGGAGTCAGGAGATCTAGGTTCATATCCTTCCTTTGAGGATTACCTGTATCACCTTGCACAAACCACTTAATAGCCTTGGGCTTCCCTTCCCATATCTGTAAAATGAAATTCACTAACCCAAGAGGAATCTCTCATCTATAGATGTTTGATCCCCAAACTTATTTTTGCTTCACTATCTTTCGGGTACTCTGTAACCAAACATGCTTATTTGACACTTTGGGACCTTAGAACTGAAACAGAGAAATTAAGGGCTGAGAACTGAATCCAGATCTTCTGACTTCAAGCCTATCAGCTTCCTCTATTGCAAAATGCTGTGTTTGAAACTCAATATTGCTTTTGTACAAGTTGTCTCTAATTACTGTAATGCATTCCTTAAACTGCTTCTTAAAATCTTTTTTTTTCCTTTAAGACTCAATTCACTGTCATCACTTGTGTGAAAATTTTATTGGTTACCCTAGTTCAGGGGTTCTTAACCTGGGTCCATGAACTTTTTAGACTTTTTGATAACTGCCTTTCACTATAATTCTTTTGAAATCCTATTTTATTTTATGTATTGAAAAATATTAATCTGAAAAGGACTTCATCAATTTCACCAGTCAACCAAAGAGACCTATTGATACAGCAAAGTTAAAAATCCCTACCTTTATTATTAATGCTTCCTCCTCAAATTCTCTCCTACTTAATGTGAGTTCATGTTACCTTCTTCAGTAGAGTATATGCTCTTTGAATGATCAGAGATCAATTTTCATTTTTTGACTTTATATTTTCATCATCTAATATGTGGAAAAAATTTAATAAATATTTGTTCATTGATTGAATTTCTAAAAAAAGGAAAAATAAGAGTTATGTGACTGATTCTCATGCTGTTTCCATGAGTTAAATTGGGTAATTTGTGAAAGAACAATTTACAATGTGTTAAGAATCCCTGTGTTGAAAAAGCATCAAATGTAACCTTGAAGATAAAAAATATTAGCATAGAATGCTAGAGTTGTAGTCAAGAACTGTGGCCTTATATCTCACTTAAGACATTAGCTGTGTCACTTTTGGGAAGAAACTATGCCACTTTGGGGAAGATCAAGGCATTTGAACCTTGGTCTTCTGATTCCAAATCCAGTGTTTTTCATGCAATAGCTACTTTACAGGATTGTTACAAGTTAAAAACTTTATAAAACTTTCAATGACATGTAAGTGAACCATTATTATTAGGTCATGAAGCAGCTATTTTAGAAAAATGACTTTCATTAGTTTGCAAAATAATAGTATTTTAATTCTTTTAGTTGACCAGTGTTAAAACTGCAAATGCAAAAGCTTAAAATAAAAATAAAGAATGAAAATTTTCATTATTTTGTTTTATACTTGGGGTTCATGTCATTTAAGAAATTAATTTGTAAGAGTGTTTATGATTATTTTAGTTACTAGAGAAATTGTGGGGTTTTAAAAATAGGCTATTTTTATTATTTTCTTACTGCCCAATAACTACCGGATTTTGAGGTAAATGAGAAAGGATAAGGTAGGAGAATCTTAGGTTTTACCAGTAAAAAGCATCTTTTAAATTATAAGTTACCTATTACTCATGAAACCCCTAAGGGGTTTTATTCTCTTTTGAGTCAATACACATTTCCATCATAAATGTAAGTGATGTATATATTTCACAAGTTTTAAAGGGATTGGTGAAAATGTCAATTCTTTTATATTTATTCAGGATGGTAGTCAATCAAGATTAGGAGGCGAGACTATGGACATGGATTGTACATTGATTAGTGAAACTGTGCTTTTAAAAATCAAGAAGCAGGAGCAGAAGGAAGAGAAAAGTCCAAGTAAGGTTTGATTTTTTTTCCTTTTCCTTTTGAGGGTAGAAGAGAGTTGTATATTTGCATTCATGTTGTTTAATTATAAGATGATAGGATTTGAGCTGAAAGGATCTATAAAGATCATTGTGTCCAGTCAGCTCATTTAACAAATAAAAAAAATTGACCATATCACTATAAACCTTTTTTTAAAATTTTCTTCGGATTTATGTATTTATTATCTCAGTCATATCCAGAAGGAAGTTTTTGGGAAATTTCATCAAAGAAACCTATTTAAACCTTAAATTGTTGTGGTTCTTTTTAAGAAATTAGAGCCTCTTAAATATTTTAAAAAGGGGTGTAAAACTGACAGCATATATGAGAAGCATGTGCTTTTGTAGATTCAAGCAATATTATAAAATTCCTTTTTTAAAAAATCTGATAGGGAAAGGAACAAACATTTATTAAGCAACTACTACGTGAGGTAGAGGCAAAATGACCTAACAACTTGTAAATGTCTAAGACCCAGATTTAACCTAAAGTCTTCCTAACTCCAAGCCAAACACTCTATCCACTGTACCATTTGCAAGTAAGCCAATATTCTAAGGAAGGTGCTGCATTTTTTGGATTTTCTCTAGTTACATTTTCCTACTTCTCTAGAAAACAACTTGGCCAAATTAGAGGTCTCCAAACTCTGATGTGAAGCTAGTTAACTCCTCATCTTAAACTATTGGTTTTGACGAGATAGGAAGAATAGTGATTACTGCACTTTTCCCATACATCACTGTCATTACAGCAAATGAATCATTAAGACAGTATGGTCTGCTACTACCACCACCACCAAAGCTTCTCCCACTCAAGGACTCCCAGACATCTCAAACTGAAGCACAAAAGAGTTGCATTGCTTAAAATTATATTTAAGCCCTCCTTTCATATGATGGTGAGGAATAGAAAGGGATACCTCTTAGTAGTATTATTGAACTGTTATCAACTTGTTGGGTGATTCTGAAACTAAATCAGATTACTCCCTCTTTACATCTTCTACTTCAAGCAAAAAAAAACAAGCAACTAGAATTTTGCTTAGACTCCATGTTTCTTTATCTGTCACTCATTATCTCCCCAAACCATATACCTGAGTAAGTCAGAATGTTTAAGTTTATAAAATTTGCTTATGTCTACAACTCTATATCTCCTGCTGGAGAATAGCCAGATACATACAGTATCTGATATCTGGCCACCTAGAGCAGAAGGCCAAGTGACTGTATAAAAATTTTGAATTAAAAATTGATTATATAATCAAAGAAGCAGAGAACTTTCAGAATATTTCGGGTTGCAAATGCTTGTGTCATACAAAAACACTAGTAACTGTACTATGTAACTGAAAGAAGATGAATTCTACATCTGATAAATGGAAGCTTCAAAGAGGCAAATCTTGATGTGACAGAAGGGAAAATTTTTTAGCCACAGTTGTCCGGCAGCCAAAAATAGAAGTCTTAAATTTCCACCATTGGACATGTATAAGAAGGTAATAAGGTGTAATATAAATAGGCAATTTTTACTTGTTTTGTTTTGTTTTGTTTTGTTTTTGTGCTTTCAGGGTCAGTGCTGTATCCACTACCCCACTTATTTGCCCAGAAATCCTAGTATTTGGTGAAAAGTTGACTTCAGTCATCACTAAGATGTCTTTTAATAATAAGATTTAATAATTATATTACTTGATCGTGAGAATGTGAATGCATGTTTAAACAACATCATTCTTCATGATTTCATATATCAAACATCGCTTTAAGACAAAAATATATCTAATTTTTTTTTTTAGTAATAGCTTTTTATTTTCAAAACACATGCAAAGATAATTTTAACATTTACCTTTGCAAATATTTGTGTTCCAAATTTTTCTCCTTTCCCTCCCCCCTCCTCCCCTAGACAGCCAGTAATTCAATACAGGTTAAACATGTGCAATTCTTCTAAACATATTTCCACATTTATCATGTTGCATAAGAAAAATCAGATCAAAAAGGAAAAAAAAGAAAGAAAAAAGCATGTAACAAACAACAACAAAGGTAAAAAATTCTATATTGTGATCCACACTGAGTCCCCACAGTCCCCTCTGTGGGAGCAGATTTCTTTCCATCACAAGACCAGTGGAACTGGCCCAAATCACCTCATTGCTGAAATGAGTCAAATCTATCACAGTTGATGGTCACATAATCTTGTTGATGTTGTATACAACATCTTGGTTCTACTCACTTCTCTTAGCATCAGTTCATGTAAGTCTCCCCAGGACCCTATAAAATCATCTTGCGGATCATTTTTTTTTTAAATATATATATTTTATTTTATTTTATAATAACTTTATATTGACAGAATCCATGCCAGGGTAATTTTTTTACAACATTATCTCTTGCACTCGCTTCTGTTCCGATTTTTCCCCTCCCTCCCTCCACCCCTTCCCTAGATGGCAAGCAGTCCTATATATGTTAAATATGTTGCAGTATATCCTAGATACAATATATGTTTGCAGAACATATTCTCTTGTTCTCTTGTTGCACAAGGAGAATTGGATTCAGAAGGTATAAATAACCTGGGAAGAAAAACAAAAATGCAAATAGTTTACATTCGTTTCCCAGTGTTCTCCCTTTGGGTGTAGCTGCTTCTGTCCATCATTTGTCAATTGAAACTGAGTTAGGTCTCTTTGTCAAAGAAATCCACTTCCATCAGAATACATCCTCATACAATATCTTTGTTGAAGTGTATAATGATCTCCTGGTTCTGCTCATTTCACTTAGCATCAGTTCATGTAAGTCTCTCCAAGCCTCTCTGTATTCATCCTGCTGGTCATTTCTTAAAGAACAATAATATTCCATAACGTTCATATACCACAATTTACCCAGCCATTCTCCAATTGATGGGCATCCATTCAATTTCCATTTTCTAGCCACTACAAATAGGGCTGCCACAAACATTTTGGCAAATACAGGTCCCTTTCCCTTCTTTAGTATTTCTTTGGGATATAAGCCCAGAAGTAACACTGCTGGATCAAAGGGTATGCACATGTTGATAACTTTTTGGGCATAATTCCAGATTGCTCTCCAGAATGGTTGGATTCGTTCACAACTCCACCAACAATGCATCAGTGTCCCAGTTTTCCCGCATCCCCTCCAACATTCATCATTATTTTTTCCTGTCATCTTAGCCAATCTGACAGGTGTGTAGTGGTATCTCAGAGTTGTCTTAATTTGCATTTCTCTGATCAATACTGATTTGGAACACTCTTTCATATGAGTGGTAATAGTTTCAATTTCATCCTCTGAAAATTGTCTGTTCATATCCTTTGACCATTTATCAATTGGAGAATGGCTTGATTTCTTATAATTTTGAGTCAGTTCTCTATATATTTTGGAAATGAGGCCTTTATCAGAACCTTTAACTGTGAAGATGTTTTCCCAGTTTGTTGCTTCCCTTTTAATCTTGTTTGTATTAGTTTTGTTTGTACAAAGGCTTTTTAATTTGATATAATCAAAATTTTCTAAAAAATATATCTAATTTATTTCAAGTTTGTTGTTCATTCACTTCAGCTATGTTTGACTCCTTGTGATGCCATTTGGGATTTTATCATTTCTTTCTCTAGCTCATTTTACAGATGAAGAAATTGAGGATTTTCTTGGGAAAGTTATTGGCGTGATTTGCCATTTTTTTCTCCAGCTCATTTTACAGATGAAGAAACTGAGGCGAACAGGGAGAAAGGATTTGCCTAGCATTTCACAACCAATAAGTGTCAGAGGTCAGATTTGAATTTAGGTCTATTGATTCCAAGCCTGACATTCTATCCACTGTGCCACTTAGCTTCCCTTGTTCAAAGTCAGACCAATTTTTTTTTACTGAGGTAATTGGGTTTAAGTGACTTGCCCAGGGTCACACAGATAGGGAATGCTAAGTGTCTGAGGCCAGATTGGAACTCAGATCCTCCTGACTTCAGGGCTGGTACTCTATCCACTGAACCACCTAGCTGCCCCATGTAGACCAATTCTTATTGTCTACCCAGTGGCATATTTTGCTGCCACTTTTTAGGAAGGATGTTAACATTAGGCATCTACCAGAATTTCCTCTGGCCTACATTCCTTATTGAATTATATCTGGAAATTTCAGTCATGGTTATTTTTTTACTTTTTTCATTGAATAAAGGCTACTTTAGAAATATTATCATGATTCAACATGAAAAAAGAACAAATTGAGCAGTTTTCCATATTTTTTATCATTAAATGTGACTTCCAAAAAAAATCTTGTTTTAATATCTACACTATTTGCATTTAGAATAATTTTTTTTGAGGATGATAAAAATTAATTTTCAAAGAGCATATTTTAAATCAATAATTAGAGAATTGCAAATTGTAATACTGAGGTAGTGTTTATACTTTATATTTTACACTAACATATCAGAAAAGGAAATTGACAAATGCTGGGGGAAATGTAGAAAAGCAGGGACACTAATTTAGCATTGTTGGTGGAATTGTAAACTGGTTCAATCATTTTGTGAGGCATTTGGGTGGTACACGGCACAGAGGGTGCTGGGCCTTAAGTCAGGAAGAGTCATCTTTCTCAGTTTAAATTTGGCCTCAGACATTTATTAGCTTGTGTGACACTGCTCAAGTCTCTTAACTTTGTTTACTTCATTTCTTCATCTGTAAAATGAGTTGGAAAAATAAATAAATAAATAAAATAAAATGAGTTGGAGATGGAAATACTAAACTACTTCACTATCTTTGCCAACAAAATCCCAAATGGGGCCACAGAGTGGGACACAACTAAATAAAAGCAATCAGCCATTTTAGAGAACAATTTGGAATTGTGCCCTAAAGGCTATAAACCTTTGTATTCCTTAGACCCAAAAATAACTACAACTTGTAGTACCAAAGATATAAAAAGAAAAGGCAGCTCTTTTTATGATGGCAAAGAATTGGAAACTAAGGAAATGCCTATCAATTAGCTGAGAATTGTGGCATTCTAATTGTGATGAAATACTATTGAAATGATGAGCAAGATGGTTTCAGAAAACTTGAGATTTCTAGGAATTGATTCAAGGTGAAGTGAATAAAACCAAGAGAACATGGTACTGAGTAATAGCAATGTTATAACAATAATCAACTGTGAAAGATTTAGCTAATCTGATCAATAAATAACAGTTTCAGGGGAATCATAATGAAAAATGCTGTTGACTTCCAGAATGAGGAGTGATGAACTCTGATTCTGCAGATTGAAACGTATTTTCTTTGTTTCAGTCTATACTCAACGTTCATCAGTTCCTTCATTTTTCTTGCTTTTTATTTCTTTTACAGCTTGGAAAAGTAAAAATGTTTCTTGCTTTCTCAGATCGGTGGGAAAGGGGTAAGAAAGAAGTAAAGAATCTGGAAATGAGATTAAGTTTAACCATCCACATGAAAAAAATAAAGGGGATGAAAAGATGTACATTGCCTCAACTCTCACCATTGGCCTTTTTTTTCAGTCAGCATGTGTTTCTTAAACAGAAGTTGAACAGGGAAAATGAGCCAGGTGCATAATTATAAATTTTGAAAAAAGTGAAATAGGATTGCCTTTGGGACACAGTGCTTTCAATGATTCTAAATTGTTTGCTTATAAAAATTAACATCATTAATATTAATAGTAAATGACTACAAATCATGAAATTATCACAGCAATTTAAAAAAAATTAACTTTACAGTTAAACCAGATGACAATACAAATTACACGATTAGCACAGACTAGTATTAGCATAATATCAACAATGTTTTACACACAGAAATTTTCATAAAAAATTTTTATAATTTGAAAAAAATTAGAATGCTAATGTAGCAAAAGTTTTAGACAATAGAGGAGGTAGCTTATTTGATACATTGGATCCCTAAGAAAATAAATGAGCAAGAGAAAATCTTCTAATACTTTGGAGTATTATATGAAAGGTCTCTGGGAAAACACTATAAAAAGGCTTGGAAGGAGTAGCTATCCTCATGAAAATCTCAGATCTGCCAATATGCATCACACATGAACTAACAATTTAAAGCTTGAATACGGCCTTCTGGTGCTAAGATGGTGGAATGAGGAAGGAACTCTCTGAAGCTCTCCTAGATTCCCATCCAAACAATTAAAAAATGACATTAGAATTGATCTGGGAGCAGGAAAACAGCTCATTACCAGGACAAGAAAGCTGCTCACTAACAAGAGGGGAGTAAGGTTCAAGAGCAGCAACAGCAGCCAGCCTCACAATAAAGGTCTTACAGCAAGGTTCCTTGCCTACCAAGGAGACCTTGACTTATTGCTGATCAGTAGTGAAGCACCACACAGAGGCTGGCCAACAATGAGATCCTACTCTTGAGGCCTTCTAGCAGAGAAACTATTTCCATAGCATCTGAGCAGCAGGCTCCACTCCTGGAGCACAATAGTACGACTAATCCTTCTCTAGGGCCAGTCACCAGAAAGAATAACAGGCCAGCACTTAACCTCAGGTACACCCCATTCTCTAGTGCATGCCAGAAGTATAACTTATCCTCCAGTGAGAGCAAGCAGCCAAATCTTGAACCCCAGAGAAAGACAGCAGTAAGATTCCAAGCCACAGAACAAAAAATTTGGGATCATATAGGAGCATAGCCCAAGTCACACATTAAAAATGCTAAATGACCAAAAAAAAAAAAAAAGGTAGAAAAAATAGTAAAAACATAAAAAGAATTTGACTGTGGTGACAAGGAGCATCAAAGCATAAATTTAGAAGAGGATAATGGCATCAAAATGGCTACCTGTGAAGCCTGGGGGGGGGAAAAAATACATATATATATATATATATATATGTATGTATATATGTATATGTATATGTATAAAATTTAGTCTCAGGCCCAAAGAGAATTCCTGGAAGAGCTTAAAAAGGATTTTAATTTTGAAAAGCAAATGAGAGAAATAGAAGAAAAATTGGGGAAAGAAATGAGAGTAATGCAAAAGAATCATGAAAAAAGAGTCACTAGCATGGGAAAAGATACACAACAATTTATTGAAGGAAATAACTCTTTTATTTTATTTTATTTTTTAATTTTATTTTATTTAATAATAACTTTATATTGACAGAATCCATGCCAGGGTAATTTTTTTTACAACATTATCCCTTGCACTCGCTTCTGTTCCGATTTTTCCCCTCCCTCCCTCCACCCCCTCCCCTAGATGGCAAGCAGTTCTATATATGTTAGATATTTTGCAGTATATCCTAGATACAATATATGTTTGCAGAACCAAACAGTTCTCTTCTTGCACAGGGAGAATTGGATTCAGAAGGTAAAAATAACCCGGGAAGAAAAACAAAAATGCAAATAGTTCACATTCGTTTCCCAGTGTTCTTTCTTTGGGTGTAGCTGCTTCTGTCCATCATTTATCAATTGAAACTGAGTTAGGTCTCTTTGTCAAAGAAATCCACTTCCATCAGAATATATCCTCATACAATATCGTTGTCAAAGTGTATAATAATCTCCTGGTTCTGCTCATTTCACTTAGCATCAGTTCATGTAAGTCTCTCCAAGCCTCTCTGTATTCATCCTGCTGTTCGGAAATAACTTTTTTAAAAACTAGAATTGGCCAAATGGAAAACGAAAAACATAAGCTCACTGAAGAAAATAATCCCTTAAAAATTAGAATTAAACCAAGTGGAAGCTAGACTTTTTGGAACATCGAGATAAAGAGATAATATAAGAATTATTAGACTACCTGAAAGTTACAATTTAAAACAAACCAAAAAAGCCTGCTCGATATCTTTCAAAAAAAATTATCAAAGAAAACAGTTCCAGTATATTAGAACCAAAGGACAAAATTGAAATTGAATCAGTTGATCACTACTTGAAAGAGATCCCAAAATGAAAACTCCCAGGAACATCATATCCAAATTCCAGAGTTTACAGATTAAGGAGAAAGTATTTCAAAAAACCAACAAAAAAACAATTAAAATACCATGGAACAACAATTAACATTACATCGAATTTGGCAGCTTCCACATTAAACAAATGTAAGGCTTGGAATATGATATACCAGAAGGCAAAGCAGTTAAGATTACAACCAAGAATTATCTTCCCAGCAAAATTGAATACAATCTTTCAGGGAAAAAATGGATATTTAACAAAGGATTTTCAAGTGTTTCTAATTAAAAGACCAAAGTTGAATAAAAAATTTGACCTCCGGATGTAAAACTCAAAGAAAACATAAAAAGGTAAACAAGAAACCAGAAAAAGAAAACATAAGAAATTCAAGATTAAGCTGTTTATATTTAAATATACAAGATAATATTTATAATTCTTAAGAATTTTATTACTAACAGCACTTATAAGGAATGTATATAGACAGAGGGTGTAGATATAAGTTGACTTTGATGGGATGATAATCCCCCCAAAAAAATAAAATAAAGGGATGAGAAGAAAAATTGAAAAGAGGAGAGGGAAGATTGAATGAGATAAATTATCCCACATAAAAAAGGCATGAAAAAAGTGTTATAATGGAGAGGAAGAAAGGTGGGGTGGGCAAAACTTGAACCTTACTCTCATCAAAATTGTCTCAAAGAGGGAATAACATACACAGTTGGATACAAAAATCTATTTTCTTCTAAAAGGAAGTAAAAAAGGATGGGAATAATAGAAGGGAAAGGGGGACTGATAAAAAGGAGGAGGGCACATTGGAGAAGACTGTAATCAGAAATAAAACATTTGTAAGGATGGAAAGGGTGAGGGTAAGACATGGGAAGAGTAAACAAAGGAATAATAGCATGGAGGGAAAGTACACAGTTACTATAAATATAAACTATAAATTTGAATTGGATATATTCACCCATAAAACCGAAGTGTATAGCAGAATGAATTAAAAATCAGAATCCTACAGTGTGTTGTTTCCAAGAAACACATTTGAAGTAGAGAAATACATGCAGGATAAAGGTAAAGGCCTAGAACAGAATTTATTATGCTTCATTTGAAGCAAAGAAAGCAAGATGGCAATCATGATCTTAGACAAAGTAAAGGCAAGAATAGATCAAATTATAAGAGATATGGAAGGAAATTTGCTGAAAGGTACCACAAACAACCAAATTACTATATATATATATATCTGTATGTACTAAATGGTATCATCTAAATTTTTGAAGAAGTTCAATGAGGAAATAGAATAATAAAACTATATAAATGGGGGACCTCAACTTTCCCCTCTCAGAAGTAGAAAAATCTAACCAAAAAAAAAAAAAAGAAAGAAAAGTCAAGGAAGTGATTAAAATTCTGAAAAAGTTAGATGTGTTAGATCGCGGGAGAAAATCGAATGTATTAGAAAAGAATATACCCTTTTTTTCATTAGTACTTGGCACTTACACAAAAATTGACCAAGTATTAGGACATAGAAACTTCACAACCAAATGCAAAAAACAAAAAACAAAAAATATATCCTTTTTAGGTATTAATGCAAAGAAAATTACATTCAATAATGGACAGTGAAAAGAAAGATTAAAAATTAATTGCAATTTAAATAATCCTAAAAAATAAGTGAGTCAAAGAACAAATCATAGAAACAATTGATGATTTTATTAAAGAAAATGAAAGCGAGACAACATCCCAAAACTTAGGGGGATTGAGCCAAAGCAACACTTAGGGGAGAAATCTATATCTTTAATTGCTTATATCAATAAAATAGAGAAAAGGCAGATCAATTAATTAATCATACAAATTAAAAAAGAAAAATCAAAAATACTCAAACACAATTGAAAATCAAAAGTGATTAAAAAATTGAAAATAATCAAAGGATATGAACAGACAATTCTCAGATGAAGAAATTAAAACTATTTATAGACATATGAAAATATGCTCCAAATCATTATTAATCAGAGAAATGCAAATTAAGACAATTCTGAGATATCACTACATACCTGTCAGATTGGCTAGAGTGACAGGGAAAGATAATGTGGAATGTTGGAGGGGATGTGGGAAAACAGGGACACTGATACATTGTTGGTGGAATTGTGAACACATCCAGCCATTCTGGAGAGCAATTTGGAACTATGCTCAAAAAGTTATAAAACTGTGCATACCCTTTGATCCAGCAGTGTTTCTACTGGGCTTATACCCCAAAGAGATACTAAAGAAAGGAAAGGGACCTGTATGTGCCAAAATGTTTGTGGCAGCCCTGTTTGTAGTGGCTAGAAGCTGGAAAATGAATGGATGCCCATCAATTGGAGCATGGTTGAGTAAATTGTGGTATATGAACGTTATGGAATATTATTGTTCTGTAAGGAATGACCAGCAGGATGAATACAGAGAGGACTGGCGAGACTTACATGAACTGATGCTGAGTGAAATGAGCAGAACCAGGAGATCATTATATACCTCAACAATGACACTGTTTGAGGATGTATTCTGATGGAAGTGGATCTCTTCGATAAAGAGAGCTAATTCAGTTTCAGTTGATCAAAGATGAGCAGAAGCAGCTACACCCAAAGAAAGAACACTGGGAGATGAATATAAACTGCTTGCATTTTTGTTTTTCTTCCCGGATTATTTATATCTCCTGAATTCAATTCTCCCTGTGCAACAAGAAAACTGTTCGGTTCTGCACACGTATATTGTATCCAGGATATACTGTAACCTATTCAACATGTAAAGGATTGCTTGCCATCTGGGGGAGGGGGTGGAGGGAGGGAGGGGAAAAATCGGAACAGAAGTGAATGCAAGGGATAATGTTGTAAAAAATTACCCTGGCATGAGTTCTATCAATAAAAAGTTATTAAAAAAAAAAAAAAAAAGAAGAAGAAGAAAAAAAAATAAAAGATCACTTTTTAACAGTAAAAAAAAAAAAAATTGAAAATAAGAAAACCATTGAACTAATAAAACTTGAAACTAGTTTTATGAAATAAAAACAATAAAATAGATAAGCCTTTGGTTAATGTCGTTTCAAAAAGGAAAGAAGGTTAAAAAATCAAATAAAAAGTTCTGAATTCATCGCCAATGAAGAAGGAAAATAAGACAAGTGTTAGGAAATTTTTTGCCCAGTTACATGCCAATAAATCTCATAGTCTAAATGAAATGTATGAATATCTACCAATCTTTACCAATTTAGATACCAATATCTTTCCTTTTTTTTTCCCCTTTTATTCAAGTCTTCTTGTATAAAATAATATGGCATTGTTTTACATTTAAAAAAAAAAAAAACTTGAATGGGTTTTTGTTCTTTTTCATTTGGAAACTCTCTCCAGTAATACAAATGTTACAAATCTAGAGATGCCCACACTATATGACTCTTCATCATAACCTCCTTTAAGTTTGTCATAAAGAGTCCACCTAACAGGTTGGAGTTCTTTCTTTTATCTAACATCACAAGAATACTTAAGTACTCCTCCTTGTCACTTTTTTGCCCTGAACACACAACCAAATTTTTAGATAATTCCTAAATTACTCCTTTTATTCCTGTTCTTTGTTTCTTCATTGGTTATGTGCTATAGCCCACACCAACCAACCACATGCCTAGTAATTTAAAGACAAAAAAAGTTAAAATCTCAAAAATTTATCCCTATTTTAAAAGTGAAGATAATTTTATTATGGCTATGAGACCTTTTATAGACACATGGTAAAAACTTTAAGTTCTTTTATAAATATTTGATGTAATTCCACAGTATTCAGAGTTTGTGTTCCTTGATTCCTTATATTTATATATGTATGAGTTATTCATTGCCTAAAAACAACTAATCTTTTTCATAGAGAGAGAAAGAAAAGTGAATGATAGCTTATCAGAATTGTTTGATCAGACAACACGTGAAGAATATGAATCCTATTTGACAGATAGTTCACTGTGTGAACCAGAAGAAAATCTCCAAGTAGAATATGAAGAATTATCAGTTGCTGCAAAGAAACTAAATAGTAAGTGTGCTGGTCTTTTAAAGTATAACTCCTCTTTTAATCAACTGTTCATGAAAATTGTAGTGGAACCTTCTGAATCAGAACTAGACTTGTTGGAATCTAATATACTAATTAAATGATCATTCTAATTTTAAAAGGCACATACAGTGGTTCATTAGCTGTTGAGTTCACTTTTCTTATTTGAATTTATTTTAAAATAAATATTTAAAATTTCATGTGAGAATCTTCATAGAGTAGGAAGAGGAATTGGTAGAGATTGAGAAAAAAGCTAAATAATTTAGACCTGTCTTCTCCCATTTCAGATACTCTTAATACTTAAAGTAATTAAGGTTACAAAGAGGTATGGAATTTTTTTCAAGAGACAATTACATAGGTGAAGTAGATATTAAAGGGAGAATTTTATACTTACTTGAAATTATCAGTAAATAGTCTATATTGGAATTTTCTAAGGCAATAAAGCTACAATCTAATATATGGTATCAGATCCAGCTAAATAATTTACAGCTTTTCAGATAAGACTTCTGTTAAGGTTTTCTGCCAAAAATAATCAGAAAGTAATGTGGATACTACTAGGATCATCTTCTTTTTTAAAGAAAAGTTTCACAAGTCAGAATTAATTACTACCCTTTTTGAAATCTTCCTCAGCTTCTCCAATCCATAATATCTCTTCTAAATTTTCATTTCATTTGCAGCTGTATTCTTTACTTAGAATAATGGAACTTTGCCATTGGAAAGGACCCGCAAAATAATTTAATGTAAAGGACCTCATTATATATATATATATATATTTTTAATTTATATTTATTTCCTACCTTATTAGATTGTAATCTCTGAGGATAAAGGCCATGTTTAGATTTATATTTCCCATACCTAATGTGATGATAATGAAGAGAGAAGACTTTTTAAGGAAGGAATGTGACTTTAATAGTAAGCTTTTTAGTCAGGGAACACAAGCTTTGATATTTATTTTTTTAAGCACTTTTCCCTGTGTACCTGATGAAAGTATTAGTTTTTTTCTCCTAAAAATATTTCTATTATATATCTATATATAAAGTATTAGAAAATGGTGATACCTTAAATTTAGAGTTTTAAACCTTTCACAAATACTTTTTGATTTTAACCTCATGAGAGAGTACTGATAGGCACATGTAGTAATAGTCCTATTTTGCAGATGAAAAAGGAACCAAGCCAAGGAATTTGAATTGAGTTGTATTTTGCTTGAGTCTATGCCACCCAATCAAGTAAACAAATGGAAGGAAAAAGCCTGGGTTCAAATGCTGTCTCAGCCATTTAAGTACATTCATGAACTGAGGAATGTCACTTAGTATGTCTGGACCTCTTCAGTAAAATGACGAGATTGAACTCAGTAGTATCATCAGTGTTTTCCAGCTCTGCAGCTATGAATCCTAATTCTTCTAATTTCTACAATCAGTTTATAACATAAACATTGGGATTTTTTTTGCAGGTCATGAAGATATACCTGATAAAGTCAAACAAAAAGCTTTTGTGGAGCCTTATTTTAAAGATGATGAAAGGTAATTCATCTTGATGGACATAGGTTATATTAGAGGATAATTTTAAGAATTGTAAAACTGTCACTCTAAGGAAGAAGGTTGTCTTGAACTACTAAAAGTCATTATTTATAAACAA
Organism: Antechinus flavipes; assembly: GCF_016432865.1. Classification (NCBI taxonomy): domain Eukaryota; kingdom Metazoa; phylum Chordata; class Mammalia; order Dasyuromorphia; family Dasyuridae; genus Antechinus; species Antechinus flavipes. The sequence goes on along the minus strand of NC_067398.1, from coordinate 495,460,045 downwards.
AGAAAAAAGAATGTCTGGGAAAATTTCCAGGTCAATTCATGGAAGCATTATGAAAAAGGAAGGTCAAGCAGAGAAAAGGAAACAACTTTTTAGGAAAAAAGGTTTGTTATTTTTGGAATTGGCCATAGCGCTCCATTTCATTATGGTACCCAGGCATCTTTTTTTTTTTTTTTAATTTTTTAATAACTTTTTATTGATAGAACGCATGCCAGGGTAATTTTTTACAGCATTATTCCTTGCATTCACTTCTGTTCCAATTTTTCCCCTCCCTCCCTCCACCCCTTCCCCCAGATGGCAAGAGTCCTTTACATGTTGAATGGGTTGCAGTATATCCTAGATACAATATATGTGTGTAGAACCGAACAGTTTTCTTGTTGCACAGGGAGAATTGAATTCAGAAGGTATAAATAACCCGGGAAGAAAAACAAAAATGCAAGCAGTTTATATTCATTTCCCAGTGTTCTTTCTCTGGATGTAGCTGCTTCTGTCCATCTTTGATCAATTAAGGCTCTCTTTATTGAAGAGGTCCACTTCCATCAGAATACATCCTCAAACAGTATCGTTGTTGAGGTATATAATGATCTCCTGGTTCTGCTCATTTCACTCAGCATCAGTTCATGTAAGTCTCGCCAGTCCTCTCTGTATTCATCCTGCTGGTCATTCCTTACAGAACAATAATATTCCATAACGTTCATATACCACAATTTACTCAACCATTCTCCAATTGATGGACATCCTTTCATTTTCCAGCTTCTAGCCACTACAAACAGGGCTGCCACAAACATTTTGGCACATACAGGTCCCTTTCCTTTCTTTAGTATCTCTTTGGGGGATAAGCCCAGTAGAAACACTGCTGGATCAAAGGGTATGCACAGTTTAAAACTTTTTGAGCATAGTTCCAAATTGCTCTCCAGAATGGCTGGATGTGTTCACAATTCCACCAACAATGTATCAGTGTCCCTGTTTTCCACATCCCCTCCAACCCCAGGCATCTTTTATTCGATTGATTTTCAAAGTTGAAATTGTTATTTGTAAGATTATCAAATTATAAGAAAATTTGCCTGATTTTTTTCTCCAGTAATGTATTCTTTTTGGATTAATATTTTACTTTTTAACCTTTAATAACCAGATTATGTGTTCTGATATCTCTGTTCTACCTTTTGGTAAAAATTTAAAATTCTAGTAATCCTTAGTTTGCAGAGTTGATTTAACATACATACATACTACATATATATATAGATAGATAGATAATCATATTTTCTGTCATTCAGTTTGTACACTATTTCTTTTCAGAAATAAAAGAATCTGATATGCATTGTTAAAAAGGAAAGAAGCTTAAATGAATTGTGCTACTAAAAACAATTTTAGCATTTATATTATTGGCAAATTGTCCAGTGAGCAAAGAATTTTAGTCAATTCATTTCTAATTTCAGGAATTTAAAGAGGGTAGTGGCAACTATAGAGTACAGATGCTGGAGGTGGGGCTGAGGGAGTCAGGCTTTGTGCTCTGTTCCTAGATATTCCAGCAAACCCCACTTAGAGGTAGAATGAGATGAGGGAGCAGGAGGAAGACAACAGTCACTGAGGATACAGTTCCAGTTTTGCACACTTTTGTGTTTATGGATTGCTTTTCTTTCCATTATTCCATTACTTCCAAGTAATATACTGCTTTTATCCTTTCATAGTATTCCCCAAATTGTAACACCTTTTTGCAGAAAAGGATATATCTTTTGATATTTGTATTGTTATTTTAAAGAATTTTGAAAAAGGAAGTATTTCCTTCAGCAAAAATGCATATAGTTTAGCCTTAAATTTGTATAGTTTGTATGGATACCTTTTTTGGAAACAGCATTCTCTTATTTGGCCATAATAAGGAACTCCAAATCCAGGTCTTATATTCCTTTTTTTGATGGTGAATGATTATTGTTTACATTCCAATTCTTGCCTTCACTCAAAAGGAAAAATAGGAGAGTTCAGCATTATTAATATTGTTGTTTTTTTTTTCCGTTACAATAATACCTAGAAGGAGAAATGAATTCTTCTTTCAAGCAAAATGATCAAATAAAAGAAGTGCCGGGATTTTCCTAGGATTGTTTTATTTTATTATTCTTATTATCAGATAATATATGTAAAGCATTTTGCAAATCATAAAGTGTTCTAAAAATGGTAATTATTATTTATTTTTATGCATTCTCAAACTAAGGTCTTTGTGGTATCACTCACCACAAACTAACATGTGAAATATGTGTAATGAGTATTATGAATGTCTGATTTTTTTTTTCTTTTAGAAAGACCACATTACAAAATTTCCCTCACATTGAGGTGGTACGAAAAAAGGAAGAGAGGAGAAAGTTACTTGGACATACATGTAAAGAATGTGAAATTGTAAGTAATCCTCTGATAGTTCTAGTAACTGCTCTGTTTTTCTAAAAAATACTTTTATTATCTCCAGTTTGTCACAAAAAAAAAAAAGATATCAATTTTTGTCATATTTGTGTCAGAAAAATTCTGATTTGGTTTAAGCAACTAAATATTGAAAAAAAAGGAAAACTAAAGTACTTGAGACAGTGGTTTCTGGAGTGACAAATGGGTGGAAATACAATCTTTTAAGCCTCAGCCACAGTGAATCTGGAAACTAAAACTTTTATTTCTTGTTATTAGAAATAAGAAATGCATACTTGTTTTAACTTCAGATATAATTATTTTAACATTTGTTTCCTTTTAAACAAATACTTCAGTGACTCCTTACTATTTTGAAATAGTTTGATCTTTCCCCCTCTGAACTAAAAAGGATGTCAGAAACAAATCTTACTCCTTCAATTTTTTAGTGGAATTTTAAAATACAAATTATTTTTACAATTAATAAATATTTGCTTTATCTTCCTCCAACCTTCTCCCCAATTAAAAAAGGCCTTATATTACAGATGAGAAAACTTAAGACCCAGGAAATTTAAATGATTTACCCAGGAACACATAGCCAATAAGTATCTGAGGCAGGATTTAAAGTCCATTCTTCCTGGAATGTATATTTTCATTTTACTCAGTCTTGATAGGGAATTTTATCTTTTTTTTTTTTTAATTATAGCTTTTTATTTAGAAGTCATATGCACAGGTAATTTTATAGCATTGACAATTGCCAAACCTTTTATTTCAATTTTTCTCCTCCTTCTTCCTACCTCCTCCCCCAGATGGCAGGTTGACCAATACATGTTAAATATATTAAAGTATAAATTAAATACAGAATAAATATACATATCCAAACAGTTATTTTGCTCTTCAAAAAGAATTGGACTCTGAAATAGTGTACAATTAGCCTGTGAAGGAAATTAAAAATACAAGTGGACAAAAATAGAGGGATTGGGAATTCTATGTAATGGTTCTTAGTCATTTCCCAGAGTTCTTCGCTAGATGTAGCTGGTTCAATTCATTCCTGTTCCATTGGAACTGACTTAGTTCATCTCATTGCTAAAGATGGCCAGGCCCATCAGAATTGATCATCATGTAGTATTGTTGTTGAAGTATATAATGATCTCCTGGTCCTGCTCATTTCACTCAGCATCAGTTCATGTAAGTCTCCCCAGGCCTTTCTGAAATCATCCCGCTGGTCATTTCTTACTGAACAGTAATACTCCATAATATTCATATACCACAATTTATTCAGCCATTCTCTAGTTGAGGGGCATCCATTCATTTTCCAGTTTCTAGCCACTACAAACAGGGCTGCCACAAATATTCTTGCACATACAGGACCCTTTCCCTTCTTTAAAATCCCTTTGGGATATAAACCCAGTAGTAACACTGCTGGGTCAAAAAGTATGCACAGTTTTTTAACTTTTTGAGCATAGTTCCAAATCATTCTCCAGAATGGCTGGATGTATTCACAACTCCACCAACAATGCATTAGTATCCCTGTTTTCCCACATCCCCTCCAACATTCCACATTATTTTTCCCTGTCATTTTAGCCAGTCTGACAGGTGTGTAGTGGTATCTCAGAGTTGTCTTAATTTGCATTTCTCTGATTAATAATGACTTGGAGCATCTTTTCATATAGCTAGAAAGTTTCAATTTCTTCAACTGAGAATTGTCTGTTCATAAGGGAATTTTATCTTACGAATCAATGCTTTCATCAAGTTAGTAACACATTTGTTTACTCTGTCACATGGAAGAATAGAGCCCTGTAGTCCGAAGATTCCTAAAATCAGAGCCTAGAGAGAACTGTATAATCATAGGCATTTTTCTTTGCCTTAATCTTGAATCTCAAATCTAAAATGGGGATAACAAAAAAAGCCTATTCATTCTGTGTGATCCAGTTAGATAATCTAAGTAATAATGTAATTTACAAACCTTAAAAAAAGTATTTTCTTATTAGAAGAAAATTTAATGCAATAAGCATTTATTAAGTGGGAGTTTATGTGCCAGGAAATAAAGGAGAAAGAGACACCAGAGGCATGGAAAAAAAAATTTGGATATTTTTAATGCAAGAGAGAAGAAAGAAGAAACAGAAGAATAGTTCTATAGATTATACCAATATTATAAAAATAAAATTATTTTGAGGATTTCTATAAATAGATAAAGGATGAAATGAGTAGAACCAGAACAATTTATACGATGATGAAAATATTGTTATGATTGTTTACAAATAACTTTAAAATCTGAGAAGAACCATGATCAATGAAATGAATTTTCAAAATTCTAGAGATCCAATGATGAAACAAGGCAATTGGTAGTGTAGTAAAGTGTCCTAGAGATGGAATCAAGAAAGATGGGAGTTAAAATTCAGCATCAGATGCTTAGTAGCTGAATGACTGCTGAGCAAATTACTTAACTTTTGTTATTGCCCTGTTTTCTTGACTGAATTGAACATAATAATAGCACCTACCTTGCAGGTTTGTTATAAGGCTCAAACAAGATAATATTTATAAAAAGCACTTAGCACAGTGCCATGTGTGTAGTAGGCATTATAAAAATCCATGTTCCCATTCCTGTATAGGTGGAACCACATCACTAAGATGTAATAAATTCAGGATTTGGAATGAGACGTATATTTTTGTATACAACTGTTGAGGGAATTTGTTTCACTTGACCATGCATATTTGTTACAAGAAATTTGTTTTTCTTTTCTTATCATAGGGATAGGAAAAAAAAAAACAGGTTTTTGTTTTTTTAAATGGAGAAGGAAGGGTGTTATAGAAATGAATTATTACATGTTTTCAGATGAAATCACTATTAGTTTTGTCTCTTTGATTACAAGAAACCTCTTATGAAGTGGGAACAATCTGTAAATATTTAAAATGTAACTAGTACATCAATAAAGCTTTTTTTGTTGAGGCAATTGGATTAAGTAACTTGCCTAGGATCATACAGCTAGGAAGTAAGTGCCTGAGGCTGGATTTGAACTCAAGTCCTCCTGACTTCAGGGATGGTACTCTATCCACTATACCAACTACCTGCTCCAATAAAGCTTTTTTTTTTTTTTTTTTTTTTTTTTTTTTTTTTTTTTTTTTTTTTGTAAAGGCATTATTAGGAACAAAAGTGACAAGAGAAGTAATAATTTGTAAAAGTGTATTGCCTTTTTGAACACCACATCAACTGACTGGAGCTTGATTTGGGTCTTCTTTTTAAATTTTTATCAATAAGAAGTAGCTGTCTTTTAAGATTAAATTGTCTAGTACCAATTCAGTTTGGAATATAGTTCAGCACTTACACTGAAAGTCCATTTTGCATCCCATTTGTTTTTGTTAATTTAGCTTGCTTAGAAAATATCATTATCAAAGGATATTCATCTTCATTATCCTGACATTTTTTTCTCTCACAGCCTGTTCTATATAATATTAAATAGTCCATATAAATAGGATCTTGTGTTGATTCCTTATTTTTTTATGGTATGTCAGAACAAAGATTTGTTTTGAAATATAGTCACTATACGCTATGGGGATCTCAATAACATCCAGTACAGTTTGCTATTCCCATAGACAAATTATACATGATTGGATTATGTGGGAATCTGTATTCAGTTTCTTTCCCTCTTTGTAGTCTCTCTTTCAGTAACCTATAGTAGAGCATTTGGATATGTCTCAGAAAGCTTTTTAAAAATTCTACAGCTTTATAATAGCTAAGATGTAATAGGCAATAAAACATTTTAAAGCATACTGTGTACTTACTTATACAAAGGAAGACAGAGTCCTAGTCTTAAGAAGCAGACAATATAATTTGTTCTGTCTTGTCCAACTCTGCATGACCTCATTTGGGGTTTTTTTTAGCATAGATATTGAAGTGGTTTGCTATCTCTTTTTCCAGTTCTTATTGCAAACAAGGAAACTTGAGGCAAATAGATTTAAGCAACTTGCCCAGGGTCTCATACTTTACATCTGAAGCCGGATTTGATTTTAGGAAGATAAATTTTTCTGACTGCACGCCCAGCACGCAATCCACTGAGCCACCATCTAATTGGGGAAGACAACATGCATACAAACAATATACAAATTATATATATATATATATGTGTGTGTGTGTGTGTGTGTGTGTGTGTGTGTGTGTGTGTGTGTGTATGTATATATGTGTATATGTATATATGTGTATATATATATATAGGATAAATAGGAATATAAACAGAATAAGCTCCTTCCAGCTAAAAGAGATTTGATCTTTTAAGTCTTTTTGTTATGATTGTCAGCATTTTATCTTAATCTCTTTCTCACCTTCCCAAATATTTAAAAATTGTACAACTGTCTAGATAAGTTTCTCTCAAACTTCAGTATCACACTTTGTTTACAATGGTATTGTTTTTCTCTCATTCCCATTTAATTTTTTCTTTTATGTAACTATAGTTGCTGTTTGACCTATATTTCTTTTTTTCTCGTCTGTATATTGAGTGAAGTTATGTGTTAAAATCTTATATAAAGAGGACACCAGTCTTGTTGTCTAGTCCTGCCTCTGATTTTCACATTTGTAAAATGAGAGGCTGAAACTAAATGAGTTCCAAGGTCCTTTTCCACTATAAATTTTCTTTTTGGTCATTAGTTTTCTCAAACTATAGAAATGGTTAAGATTTTTAGATGTGAATTTTGAATATTTTGCATATGGTTTTCATACACACACATTTTTGAAGTTTGTTTTCACTGCAGTTTGTCAAAAATAGAGTTTGTCATTGAAAGCTATATAACTTTTGGGAAATAGCATTGTAACTCGGCTCTGAAACTGAACAATTTTAAAAAATAACATTGAACAACACAAAACATTGAGAATGTTGTCCTAATATTGATTCCTGTATCAGGAATCTTTTCCACTTGTGATCCTGTTTCACCTAAGAAATTTTTATGCAACCCTGGGTATTTGGGTATATAAACTAGGTGTATAAATTAGACATTTACTAATAATAAAATCATAATTTCATGAACATTCACATACACAATCTCACATTGGGATATTATACATAGTTTAAGAAGCTTTGTCCTATACCAACGAACCAGTCACCCTTTGAACATTTTGTTTACATACTTAACAGGTATGTTATGGATGCAGAGAAAAACTTATAATCTTGATTATTAGTATTATGCAGATATTCCAGAAGAAGAAAGGGAAAAGAAACTAGCCTCCTGTTCAAGGCACCGTTTCCGCTATATTCCTCCTAACACACCTGAAAATTTTTGGGAAGTTGGGTTTCCTTCAACTCAAACTTGTGTGGACAGAGGTAAGAACACTTTCTTCCATGCTTCAAAAATCTGATTTCACTAATGTAAATGTGTCCTTCTCTCTATTGTTACTAAACTCATTTGTGTCTGACTCTCTGTGACCCCATTTGCTGTTTTCTTGGCAAAGACAGTAATGTGAGTTGCCATTTTCTTCTCCAGTTCATTTTACAGATGAGGAAACTGAAACAAATAGGGTTAAGTGATTTTCCCAGGGTCCCACAGTGTCTGAGGCTAGATTTAAATTCAGTAAGATGAGAATCTTCCAGACTCTAGGCTCTCTGCGTTGTGCCACTTGATGTCTTCCACTAAAATTAAAACACCTCCCTTCTATACATTGTTAGTTTCAAATGTTTCTATAGCCCCCCCCCAAAAAGTAAAAATATCTGGTGCCCATCCCTTAAGAAATACACCTCTCAACTCAGATTGTTCTCCTAAATATGGTTATCTCTTTGCCCATTCTGGAAGCTTTTCCAGCTTGGCCATGATTGTCAGCTTTTTGCCTACTAATATAACCTTTGAAAAAGGAAGTCTTCTCCTGCCTTGGAATAAGATGCTAATGGAAGAAGAGAATATCTGGGAATTATTATAGTTTTATGTCTTTAATTCAAATTTAAATCAAGTGCAACTTTTCCAACATAATCTATAATGATTTTGAAACCTAAGAAAAAAGCCTTCTGCATTAGTATTCTGTAAACTTTAATGTAATTTCATTATGGAAAGTAGCATAAAATGTTTTAGATAAATTTAATTAAATATGTATCCTAGTCTTTAATCACATTTATAGAGAAATTTTTTTAAGGTTTTAGGCACAACAAATGAGTGTAGGGTTTGCACTACCTTAGTCTTACCACTTGGTACTCATTTGTCCTCTGATAGATCACTTAAACTGCTGTGGCCTTAAGGTCTTTTTTAATCTGTAAAATAAGGGGATAAGACTAGACAAATTTTGCAGTCCCATCATCAAAATTCAACATAGGTTGAGTTTGTAAAGTGGGATCTAGACAATCTTCTTAACCAAGACAGAATGTAACCATACATTCTCACATTATGAAATTTATTTGATAAATAATTATCCAGATATTCCTATATTGTCAAAGAAAATAAAAGGCAAATTAAGTTGGAGCTTAGGTAGGGAAGAGCATGCAGAGAACTAAGAGCCAACTAGAAAAGCTAAAATGGATCTGTGTTGAAAGCTAGGGAGTGGAAAGAAAAACAGAAAAAGTTAAAGAAGAGAAGCCTTAAGAAAACCAGGTATTGACAAGGAAATAAAGGTAGTCCGAGTAAATTCTAAGTATACTTATTTTTGTCAGACATAACACTTTTTGGTGGCTGTGGAGATAGTAAGTTATTACCTACCCTTTTACCACATATCCTTTGTAAATTCTAGTTAACTTTTCAATAATAAGCTGCTGTTTATAGCTCCATATAGCATTCTCCGAAGGAGGAAATCATTTTCTCTGCATCAAAACCATAATAGTATTATGTAGTATTTATCCAGGATAATCAGAAATCCTGAGTTTCATTCTGGGTACCACGTTTTAGAAAAGATATCAACATCTGGTAAGAGGTGACCAGAATGTTGATTGAGAGGATGTGAAATCAAGTCATAAGAAAGAAAAAAAATAAGTTGAAAAAACCAGCTTTGCTTATTCTGAAGAAAAAACTTCAAAAAGATAAGGAAGTCATTTTCATATGTTTTAAGAACCGTAATTAATCAGTAAGTGTTTGCTACACAACAAGTACAAAGAATTAAATAATTAACTATTCTCAAGGAGTTTACGTGTGGAAAAAGAATTAAATTTACTTTGTTTCCTGAATGAACAAGCTAGAACCAGCAAATTATTGTAGAGAGGCAGTTAAAATGAAAAATTATTTATCAATTAAAATGAGCATCCTCAGAGGAAAGTGTTGTGATTTCCATCATTGGAGGTTTTCAGCTGAAGCCTAGTGGATATTATATAGAGGGGATTCCTGTTCAGATTAGATTTTATTAGATTAGTTTTGTTGGTACTAGATTACCTATCAAGGCACTTCAAATTCTGAGATTCTTTGACTCGATGGTAATAAAGTTAGGCCAAGCACCTGGTATAGGACATGAACCAGAAGTTCCCCACCCCTGAACTCAGTATTTCATTGTTGTTGTTTTTGTTGTAGGTTGGCTCTTTTTAAAAAAATTATTACTCTTCATTGTTCATAGGGAAATTTAAATAGCTTTAATAAGTGGAAAGTATTTTGTGTTTCAAAATACTTCAGACATCTTAGACTTCATATAACAGATTTGGTACAGACTTGAATTCTTGATTCAAGAGTTTCTATGGCTGAAAAAAATGCATAACTCAGTCTATCTGATCATTTGCTTCTCTGAATTTAAGCCGATCCAGATATACATTGTTACCATACCCATTCTCAAAGCTTTTCTAGCTTAGCTCAAAACCTACCAGAATTTTTGTTATATAGGTAGAGCCTCAGGAAATTAAGAACATCTCTTCTGCATTGAAATTAGGCACAATAAAACATATTTCAGAATGTCGGTATTAAATGTTTATGTTTCCTTTAGCAATTTAGTTGACAAAATGTAAATAGCATAAGATTATCTAGTAGCATGTACCTTTCTTGACAATGAATTATTTTTTTAAAGTCCTGATTTTTTTCTGTTGTATTTTTTCTAAGGGTACATTAAGGAAGATCTTGGTCCTTGTCCACGTCCCAAAAGGCGGCAGCCTTACAATGCTATGTTTTCTCCAAAAGGCAAAGAACAGAAGACATAGATGTTGAGGAAACTGCAAAAGGTGCCAGAACAAAATTCCTCATTTATTTATAGTTAAAGTTGAAATAAAAAACTGATTTCTTCCCCTCTGTCTTCTATAACTTGATCTATATATCATCTAAGTACAATATATCAGGAATTATTATTTAAAATAATTTTAGTACATTTATTGTGCTTATGCATTTTTCTTGATTTTGCACCTTTGAAACAATGAGGTGCTTCCATTTTGCACTGTGTAATTTAAAGGGATGGATTTTATCCTTTGTTTTTTATAATATCTAAATATAATAAAAAAAATTGTGATAGATTTCATTATTAATTTGTTGCTTTCCAAAATAGTCTTTCTAAAGGTTTTCTGTATGCATATCTATTTTCAATTTCAATTTGGAATTACTCACAGTATCTGGCATATAGTAAGTGCCTAATAAATGCTTATTTTCTTACTTTCTATCAGAGTTATGTACAAGCCAAAGTAAGACTGAATAGGTAATACTTAAACTCAGATAACTGTCATATAAATTCTTTTAAAAATTTGGAGATGATAAGGTTGAGAGCAATAACCACAGCTAATTATAAATAATAAGTTTAGATCTCTCAAATGAAGTCTTTAATAGAATAAAAGAATATGCTTAGAAATAGGTCCTAGATTTGGAACTATAGTCCAAAGGGCACTGGACTATATATATATACCCTTTGACCCAATGATACTTATACTAGTTCTGTAAAGAAATCAAAGTATGAGGGAAAAGACTGATAAAAAAACAAAAACAAACAAACAAACAAAAATAGCAGCTCTTTTTGTGGTAGCAAAAACTGGAGATACCAATCATTTGAAAAATGGCTAAGTGAATTGTGTAATATAAATATGATGGAATAATGTATCATAGAAAACAAATAGATATTTCCAGAAAGAATTGGGAAAACTGATTTGTATGAATGATGTAGAGAGACGTTAAAGAACCAGAACAATTTGTACAAAAACATAGAAACAAGTGACTTCAAAGAGTTTAAAAAGTGATTGATGCAATAACCAACCATTACTTTAGAGGAACACATGCTCCTTATCCTCTAGACTTGAAGATAGATTGTGTCAAATATCTTTTGGATATGGTGAAAAACAAGTTATGTTTGATTGGGCTTATTTGTTAAAAAGAGTTTTGGTTCTCACCCCCACCTCCACGGGGGAAGGAGAGAAAATAGATTTTTAATTGAAAGAATAGAATTATATTTTTTTAAAAAAGATATTGTCATCAGAAGAAATGGACAATTTCAGGAAAATCTGGGAAGATTTGAATGAACTGAAGCAGAGCAAAATGGGTGGAACCAAGAGAATATTTTCTCAATAATAATAGCAGCATTATAAAGAAAAACAACTTTGAAAGACTTGAGCATTCTTATCAATGTGCTGACCAATCCCACTTCCAGAGGACCAAAAAAAAAAAAAAATGAAACATGACAGAAGTGATGGACTCATTGTGGAATGAAACATACATTTTAGACACAGCCAGTGAAGGAGTTAACTTGGTATATATTTATTATGAGAATTTCCTCTTTTTAAAAAAAAAAAAATGTTTTTGTTCAAATAGCAGGAGAAGGTATCAAGGTGAGAAAAAGTAAATGCTTGTTAATTGAGAAGATAAAATAATAGGTATCAATCCCACTCAACTGAAGTAAGGTGGGGAAGAGATATGACATGTCAGGTCTCCATATTCCCATAATATAACTTTTTTTTCTTTTCAGTTCACCCTTTATCTAAGTGTACAGACAAATTTTAAAAAGTCATCTAGCTATTTGTCCTTTAGCTTTTACCTCTCACATCTCCTAACTACCTGAAAGCACAGGTTTGAGGAAGGTAACTATTAAGGTACTGTTATAAAATTGGTCTATCTTAGCATGTTTCTGAGCTATATGATTGAGTAGCGGTGTAGAAAAAGGACAGAGAGATAAATAAGATAAGTAGCTTTCTCTTAGAATGTCTCCAAGAAGTCTCCAACTCAATCTTGAGAAATATTCAACTCACTCTAGCAGCAAAATTGCTCTCCAGTTCCCATCCCATTATAGTCTTTTCTTTTCTTACCCTAGGAAGAAATGTAATCCTCAGGACTTTAGCAACTTAGCTCCTTTCCCTAATAAAATCTAGTCCAAGCTTTGCCAGGAAGTTTTTTTTACCAACAAAATAACTGAAGTTTCATCTCATGCTCTGCATATTATCAGATGGTGAAAAAATAGAAACACTAAATATTGAAGGGCCAATGAGAAGATAGGCATTAATTTAAAAAAAAAAAAAGTTGATAGAACTGCAAAATCCAACTGTTTGCATTTCAATTTGGAATTATACCAAAAAAGATCATATATTTAACTCAATAATCCCAAACATTGGACATATACTCCTAAGTAAAGATAGAAAGAAACATATAATATATGCCAAAATATCCATAGTACTGCTTTGGTAATAGAGAACTTGAACAAAGCAGTTACCCAAGAATTATGTATGTTTGTATATCTGTATGAATGTAATAGAAAACTTGTACAGTAAGAATATAAAGAATTCAGAGAAACGTGGGAAGGTTATTCAATAGATGAATAATCAGAACAGAGTTTAAAGTCACACAATTAGCAAGATGATGGATTAGTCATTTTTTATTCAATAGATGCATAGTAAAATAAGCAGAACAGAGTTTAAAGTCACACAATCAGCAAAATAATGGATTAGTCATTTTTTTAGCCCCCAATAATTATTTTTTCATAGTATGAATTATCTACTAGATATTGAGCAGTTAGTTATAGCTGAAACCACAGGACAAAGAAAATAGAAACAAGGTAAGTTTTTCAAAAATTAACTCACTATTAACACTGAAAATCTAATCCTTAAAAGTGCACAGTCATCACCTCTTTTCCATTTGGTTTCCATTGTCTTTCCTAGGACACAGGCTGACCTCTACCTTATGTATTAGAAACTATCAAGCTACTCTTGCCCTCTGCTGCAAAAGCAAACATCCATTCCTCTTTAGCCCACAAAATTTTGCCCACTAATTTTATCCAACCATGAGAAAAGTTAACCAAAAAAGGAAGTGGGGGACGGGCCAGCATGCTTTACTGTGTAAGACTCAAGGTAAGTGGGTGTAAAATCTAGGTGGAGCCAGCATTGTTTGCTTAGAGTGTTCTCAAGGTAGACATCCAGGTTAATGTACTTGATATATTTCAATACTGGCTCACATAAGCTTTGCAGTCCAATGCGTTTTTGTTAAAAGGTGGGGGGAAGTCAGAAATTAAGTGACAGGGAATTTTTTTTTTAAAGAATTCAAAAGAAAGAAATCAACAAAAGCTCATGACCTAAGCAGATTAATTAACAGAAATAAAGATGAATTTTAAATCCTCAGACTACATACAGAGATTATTGCAAGAGAAAGTGAAAAACGTTGCATTGTAAAATGTAGAATCCTGTGGACCCCCAAGAGAGCTTATAATTATGATAAAAAATTCCAAAGTGCTTCAAAAGAAACGAAAACCGTAAAAGAATTAGAAATTAATAGAGGGCAGAATTGAACATAGTTCTCAATCTAGAATTTTAAAGCTTAATTAACTAACTAGAAAACAATTCTACAAGAGAAAGTTTCTGAAGAGGTTTTGAGAGATTTACAGATTCAGAACACACAAATACACATACACCTAAGGTGAAGTGAAATCTGAAAAAAGAATGTATTAAAAAATAAAAAAAAAACTGATTCTATAAAAGCTGAAGTGATTAATTTGAAGATAGGATGAACAGAACCAATTTAAGAAACATAGGTTCCTTAAAATGACAAACCAAAAATCATGAGTACCATAATGTGGGAAACACAAGAAAAATAGCCAGAATTTAAATGGATAGTATTGGGAGGCAGGGGACATGACACCAAGAGATTCTAGATATTACCTCCAGAAAATAAAAATTAAAGATACCAAGCCCATTAATGTGGTAACAACCTGATGAACAAGTACTGAAGGCTTATCCCCAACTCAAGTAAGAGCTACAAAACAATCATGTACCAATTATTTAGAAGTGGAAACTTAGAATAGATATCTTAAAAGCTTTAATTCCATGTGAAATACAAAGATTAAAGAAAGAAAGAAATATAAGGGCTCCGATTCAAAGAATAAAAGTATGAGATAGACAAAGGAAAGTGAAATAATGAAGACAATAAGGGAAAATAATTCTATTTTAATGTGAGATTGAAAATTGATAACCCATTTTATTTTTTATATTGAGAACTGTATCTAACACTGGAATCAATACTGATCAAATTTAAATTTGATTGTGTAGACCTCAGTAATAGAGCTTGTAAAAATTTAATTGCTATTTCTTTGGGTGACAGCCCAGAGTCAAATCTTTGTCATCCTAAAAAGGGTAAATAAGAGTAAGAAATAAAGAGGAAGAATAAAAATGGCATACTCTGGGAGAATCTAAAAAAGAAATTTCCAGCATGAAAGTCTGAGAATTATCTGTCTTATGTGTGCTTATGCTTATCTATGCCAGCAAGTGTTTGCAAGTTCTAATAACTCAACCTAGCTTTTTCCTTTGGTCTGATCAACTAAGGAAAAAAAGATTGTAAAAAGTGAGACTTTAATAGAAAAAATAAGTCTCTTTTCTCTCTAAATTTCCAACACTGGCCAAATTAGAAATTGCAGAAATGAAAGATAAATTTTTAAAAAATAATAACTAGAGACAATTTGTGGTTTAAATTTTTTTGTCTCCTGAAAATTTTATATTATAATTTGAATATTTTGATGAATCTTTGGGATACTAGTATGTAGAGTTGTTTAAGTAGGAATAAAACTTGATGAAAACAAAAATTAGAAGCTCTATTAGGTTTACAAAAAAGGTGGAACTTTAGGATGATGAGATTGCTTTTAAAATTGCAGTGTGAAAAACTGTTCTATTAACTATGAAATTTGTTCAGCAGAGATTCAGAAAAAAAAGAACTCAAGGAAAATAGCACAAGAGAAATTAAAACTCCTATGAGTTTAAATAATTTCCCAACTTAAAACTTAAAATGAAATACATTTGTTTTTTAACATTAAGGTAGTATGAATTAGATTGAGTTCACTACTCTAGTTGCTCACATCCACTTTCCTAAGCATTTTCAATTTGTCAGTCTCTTGATTTTAAATATGAAGAAAACTTTTTTTAGTCATGTTCACTCTTTGGGACCCCATTTGCTGTTTTCTTAGCAAAAATGCTGAAATGGTTTGCCATTTCCTTTTCTACCTCATTTTACAACTGAGGAAACTGAGGCAAATAGCCGCATTAAGTAAATTGATCAGGGTCCTGGAGCTAATGTCTAAGGACAGATTTAAACGCAGGATGTAAACTTCCTGATTACAGGCCTGGAACTTTATACATTGCACCAGCTAGCTTTCCAAAGAAAATAGTGATTTAAAAAAAAACGAAACAACTTACTAGCGGAGCAGACCTTTAAGGTACCAGTTCTATGACATTCTTATGCCATAGTTGGGCTCTGGCCAGTCCCCCTGATCATTGGCAGGTAAAGGCCTTTGTGAAATGGATGGATGCTTCTCTGGTGCCCCCACCTCCCTCCGAAAAAAAAGAGGTTAACTTTGAAAGGAGATAACTTCTCCAAAGTTATTCAGCTCTTCAGTGAGGAACTAGGAGATACCGTCCAACTCTTTGTGACCCCATTCCGTGTTTTCTTGGCAAAAATACTAGAGTAATTTTGCCATTTCCTTTCCAGTTCATATTATAGATGAGTAAATAGAGGCAAACAGGAGTGACTTGGCCAGGGTTATAGAGCTAGTAAGTATATAAGGACAGATTTGAAGTCAGAACACCTTCCTAACTCCAGGTCTAGCACTCTCCTCACTATGTTGCCTAGCATTGAACTGGTTAACTGAAAGGTCCAGATTGGGAAGAGAAAAGAATGTAGTCAGAATAGGGATATGGGCATAAGAAATACTGAGTGACTGAGAGAATGGAAGTCACAGGACAAATAGATTTAGGAGTACAGATTACACATTTCCTAACTGGCTATAGCTCTCTGGACTTCTCTGTTATGCCCCAGTATGGGTTACTTTCTCCCCCACCCTTTTTTAGCTTCTTTTTATGTGCTATCACCATGGGCCTTTTGGGTCATGTGACCAACAAGAGCTCAAGACTAGACATTTTCTCAGATCTTTACAACCTCTCAGAACCTCTCCAAAATAGAAATTATGTGTCAAAATTAAAGCTGTCTCCATGGTCTGGGATATCAAATAAGATAAAAACTCAATGAACTAACCAGAAGAATAGATCAGCATTCTCAAATCCCTAACCAACCCTCACTCAGCATCCCCTACTCTACCCGCCACACTCTGGAAGCAAACCAAGATGTCAGCTCAACATCCTAACACTCACCTATCTTCTAGTGCCACAGAGACCCAAATTCCACACTGCAGAAATCTGCTCAAGCATATCAGTGCTCTGTACCACTAGGCCAGAGGACTGAGGAAACAAGGGAACAGAGCAGGGCACAGTATGAAGGGATATGTGACACATCCAAACCAGTTCTGTTCCTCTAGAGTCACTTAGGTAAACCACAAATTGTTCAGTTTGGGAAGAAACATTTTGAGATCCAACACCTAAAGAAACTCAGACTTCAAAGAAAAGCCGATAAATGAACAAAGAAGACATTGTCATCAGAAAACAAGATGGGTTCCAGATCTAATAAAAGAGTTTAGGCATTTACAAATAAATATTGCATTCTGAACTTTTATACACACATGCATACACACAGCAGAACACAAAAGAGCGCTCATTAAATGCCCACTCTGTGGGCGAAGCATTGAGGATGCAAAGAAAGGTAAAAAAAAGTCTTCACTTTCTAAGAACTCACAGTATAATGAGGGTGACAACATGCAAATAACTGCAAACAAGATATATACAGGATAAATTGAGGGTAATCTCAGGAGGAGGCACTAAGGACTGAGAAAAGCTTGTGGAGAGTAGAACAGTAAATTAATTAGGAAGATATAAGAAAAAGGATTGCCTCACCACAACAAGGACCTACTTGAGATTGTGTAACAAACCTGTAGTGGACTCTGTTAGCATGGTTTTGTGATTTTCTCCAGCTTCATTCAGCAGTATTTGAGAAGGCTCCAGATGGCAGGAGTGATCCAAAGCTGGGATATAAAAAGGAAAGGTTTTGGTGATACTCTCTTTTTTGGCATCCCTATTTGCCATTATTACTAACCTTTCCCTTCCTTTCCCAAACCCCTCCCCAAATTAAAAAAAGGAAAGTGAAAAGAATACTCATAATAAACAATTAGATAAAAAATCCACAAAGTGTTCATTCCAAAAATATATAGTCCTTTCTATACTGTGAATCTCTCACCTTTCTATCGGGAGATAGATAATGTTCTTCATCATGGATCTTTTGGAAATACAGTTGGTCATTCATTTCAATAACATCTTTCAAAATTGTTTTCTTTTACAATGTTGTTGCCTATGTATAAATTGTTCTGGTTCTATTTACTCCACTCCTCTGAATGATGACACTGAAAGTGACAGTCACATCAATAACTAGCAGTTCTGTCTTTTTAAAATAAAATCAATTTCATTTTTTGGTGATGCTATTTAGTGTCTTTGCCTAGTGCCTCTTAATTCTTTTCTCATATACACTATTTATGATAAATACATATGAAACCTCTGTAGAGTCTACAACTTTTAGCCTCTGACATTTCTCCCATAGCATGTTTTTCCACATTCTTCCTATATCTATCTTTGTGCCAAAGTTACTGAGCAGTAAATATACATATGTATGTACATTTAGTTGAAAATTTGGGTACTTTGGATTTCTCTATATCCTTATATACAACAGATATTGTTGGCATACAATAGTATGTTGCCATCATTTTTATGGTGATATTTCTGCAAATGTTTTTTGAGTTCTGTAACAACAGATAGCCAGATATATCCTACAAATATTTCTTATTGCCCTGAATATACCAAAAAAAAAAAAAAAGAAAGAAAGAAATCAACTCTCTAATACCTTTATTTGCCTCTTCAAGGAGAATCCATGAGCTAATCTTCTAATTAGCTTCAACCTTTGGTCATCTAGTTTAGAAAGAATATTTCTAAAATTGCTATAAGTAATAGCAGTAGTAATAGGTAAGCTTCAATTCTTCCAGTTGCACATCCATTTATTGGCAATTACTAGTTTCAATTTAGACACAGGGAGTGGTTTGTTAGGATATACTGTTTCCATAGGGACTACCAGTAAACTGGACACTTATCTATTGGCTTCAACACTACCATTAATTATACTGGAGAGACTTACAGATTCAGTGAAAACTATAGAAGCATCATAAGACTTAAAGGAAAAACGAGGCAGAAAAAAATGGAACTGGGCCATTCCTCTTCCCTCAAGCTAATTTTGTTTGCTAAGATTCATGATAGTCAGGTGATTGATACCTTGTAGCACTTAGATTTGGAGGCATTTTAGCCAGTGCTTATTTGGCAGTGTTGAGGATTTAGAAATAGATGCATAATTTGTAGGATTGTAGATTTTTAAGAGCTGAAAGGAACCTTAGAAGCCATCAAGGTCAACCAAATCTTACACGAGGGAAATTGGAGCTGAACCCAGTGCCTAGAACATTGTAAACAATAAATATTTGTTGACTTGAATGACTGAAACACAGAGATGTTTAAGTTACTTGCCCAGGACCACACAGATAATATCTGAGATAGTATCTAAATCTATCTCTTCCTGACTCCAATGCCCTATCCCCTATCTTCCAATTCAGCCAAATGCAATATAGAATTTCCAAGAGCTGTGGCAGCATGGGGCTAGGGACTCTGCAATCTATCTCATCTATTACTTAGTACACTGCCTGCCACATAGTAGGTATTTAATAAATAAATGTTCATTCATTCATTCACCTGGAATCAAGAAAATCAGTGTAAGCTTCTTCAATGCTTCTCAATCTGATACAGAAAATCCATTGTGAGTTAGTTGCCCATGTTCTACTTCTGTTTTAGTGAGATTGAGATCTATTATAAGATATTAAGTTTTGGAATTTTCTTTCAATTTAAGAGACTAAACAAAGGGAAAGATGGGTTGGAACTTGAAGATGATTTGATTTTTGATTATTATGAGGTATCTGACACTTCTTGATTTTACCATGCTTTTATCAAATCTAATTAAGCTATTTAACTGAGTTTGAAGCTGAAGTGACTTATAAACAACCTGAAGGATCCAACAAAAGTAAGGATTTTTCAGTGAGCTGGACCACATGATGTAATGTTCTGGTTAAAATGTAAGTTCTGGTTAGCTTTCTGGAGATCTTTGGACCAGCCTTCATTTCAGCTGAGTAATCACCACAAGAATAGTCAGGGATAAAGTCCAAAAGTCTTTATTGTCTCCTTCTCAGTCTCTCTCCTTGCCTGAGGCTCCGCTAGCTTTCTGGAGGTCCTCCGGAATGTGTCTTGGTTTCTGAGGAGGAAGCAGGAGGACCACCACCACCATGGTCTCTGTCTTGAAGTCTGTCTCAGTCCAAGAACTTGTGCTCCAGCCTCCAATCTTCTCCTCCTCTAGGTCTGACTCTGGCCTCTTAAATACTCTATTACAATTAAATCCATTCATCATACTGAGTATAAGCCAATCATTATATCACTAGGGAACCATTATTTGTTGTAAGATTAATTCAATCATACTGAACTAGAGAACTATTAATCACCATGCTAAACTAGATAACCATTGTCTTACCAATTCCACTGAGTTAACACCTTATTGTAAGAATCCTTGTTTCAAGTACATTTCTCCAGAGTTCTGACCCATTACAACATGAGCCAATGAAAATAGAGCATGGGAATAACAGGATCTGTACCTTCCTGGCCTGACCCCATTGTATTTGTAGAGAGTACCTGTTATCTAAAATACAAACAAGTTAATGTGTGTAGATGGTTTTAAAATCTGATTTTTGTCACCACCTTCCCCTTTTTCTACCCTACTACTTCTATTATCCCAGAAGCAGAAGGGGGCAACAAATGACTGAGAACTATTCCATATTTTCCTTTGTTTCATAGGTTGCTATAGCCAAAGAATTCATAGCCAATCAACTATCCTATGGTTAATGAATTCCTTGGGAGGAGAAAAGGAGTATCCTTCTAATGTGGCAGACTCTGCTGGAGTCTTTGCTGGCATAGCCTTCAGAAAACCAGAGTTACATCTAAATTATCATAAGTTGCAAATAAAACTGTGAAGAGAAAACAATAACAAATAATGAATAATTAAATTTAAATAATGCAGCAAGTAGAGCCATGTCTGATTTGAGGAAAATGGCAAGCATTATCTCAGAAACAAAGTTCTGAAGAGACCAAAAGCCCAGGATTCCATTGAACCTTATTACATGCTACCTTCTTTCACAAATATAATAGCTCAAAGAAAATACCAGTGCAGTTATGGACAATACTAAAATTTCATATAGTATTTGTACTTAGTTAATATTTTACTATTACCAGTTATCATCAGCACAATAAATTCAAGCTTTGAGATTATTTCCTAAATTCATCCTGCCTCATCTAGGCTGATGTCTCCAAAATGCAAAAAATGCTCTCATGCTGCAATTTATAATTGACACTTCTCTATTGAGGTCATCCATTTCTATCAAATTAATGACCTGACTTTTCTTAAAGATTTACATCATACCACCAGAGGTCAGGAGAGAGCTATTTTTGGAGAACCTCAGAACTGCATAACTAGTAAGATTTGGAGCAATGGTAAAGACAAAAGGTGGTAACATTTTGCCCAGGTGATTAAAATTCACTGGGAAAATGAGCTTTTGATGTAACCACTATTGGATATAAACACATGGCAAAATAAAAGCATTTTGCCTCATCTATGCATAAAACTTCTATCAAGTTCACTTTCTTTTGGCCATCTCCTGAATAATAGATATTTTCTGTTCCCTCATCCATTCAGATTCACAACTCTTGCGCCTTTCCTTCAAAGACTCTACTAAATTAATCCAGCAAACCCAAAAGCAAGATTAAAAGTGTTTAATGAGATAATACAAGGTAATGAGCAAGGAAGTGTATCAAGTAATTGTGTGGGCACTAGTCTCTTGAAAGGAGCGATTGATTATCCAGACCTTTACAATCTGGCATCTGACCTTGTACTCTCCTGGTTCTCCTATTAACTCATCTAACTGCTCCTTCACTGGATCACACTCATATAGTTGTGAATATGCAACTAAAGCTCAGGAAAAATACTGGGGATGAATATATCGGATATAAATAGATGGATGGATGGATGGATCCAAGAACCACTTATATGATAACTGAGCTCGTGAAAACTAAAGATGTCATCAAAAGAGAGAGTATAGAGAAAAGAAATGATAGGATCCAAAAGAGAAGCTTTGGACAAACCAAAGGTAGTTAATAGGCATAATATGGATGAGGATCTAGCAAAGAATACTGAAAAGGATCTGTTGGATAAGAGGAGACAAGTGTCCCAAAAAAACCCAGAAGAGTTATAAATAGCCAGGAGTGGAGCATAATCAATAATGCCAAATGTTGCAGAGGGGTCAAGGATAAGGACCAAGAATAAGCCACTAAATTTGTCCATTAAAAATATATGGTAACTTTGGAGAGAACACTTACATTCACGACAAAATTCCTCTTGCTTTCCATACTAGAAAGGAGATTCTCAATCCTTTTATTATTTTTGGTAATAGCTTTCCTGGAGAACTGCTATAGTAAATTGCTTGTGATGTCCCTCAACACATTCTTGTCACCTTTTTAGCATCTTTTCATTTATAGAACTTTGACCACTGAACCGTCTCACACCTGTCAGATTGTCTAAGATGACAAGAAAAGATAACAAATGTTGGAGGGGATGTGGGAAAACTGGGACACTGAAACATCATTGGTGGAATTGTGAAATGATCCCACTATTCTGGAGAGCAATTTGGAACTAGGCCCAAAGGGCTATCAAACTATGCATACTCTTTGACCCAGCAGTGCCTTTACTGAGTCTGTATCCCAAGGAAATCATGAGAGAAAAGGACCCACATGTGCAAAATGTTTGTAGTAACTCTTTGTGGTGGCAAAGAATTGGAAAATGTGTAGATGCCCATCAATTGGGGAATGGCTAAATAAGCTGTGGCATATGAAAGTAAAAGAATATTCTATTAAAAAATGATGAATAAGCTGATTTTAGAAAGACCTGGAAAGATTTACACAAACTGATGCTGAGCGAAATAAACAGAATCAGGAAATTATTATTGTACACAATAACAGCAAGAATGTACAATGATCAGCTATGAAAGACTTGGGATCCAAAGCAATCCCAATAGACTTAGGACAGAAAATGCCATCTGCATCCAGAAAAAGAACTATGGAGATTGAATGTAAATCAACATATGCTATGTTCACCTCTTTTTTCTATGTTTTGAAATCTCTCCCTTGGTTTTTCCCTTTTGCTCTGATTTTTTCCTTCCCCACGTGATTCATAAAACAATGTGTATTAAAAAATAAATAATTAAAAAAAAAAAAAAAGAACTTTGACTACTTTCCCCATGTCCTAATAAAACTTTTGTCTTATGTTACTTAGTTGTTTTCTTTACTTGTCTTGGGTCCTCTAGTTTCTTCTTTTTCTGATCTTTTGTCAGTGCCTCATTTTTATTTTCTGAATTCTTTGTTTTTTTTTTTTTTATTTGTGTAAGCAACAGGTTGTAGATTTTTGTTTGCTTATCTGTCACTTTAGTTTTCATTTTGATGTAATTTGATTTTGTGGTCCCCTGATTTTTTTTTTTGGGGGGGGGGGCTTTTGTTTTGGTAATAAGTCAGTGATTCTAGATTTTCTGCCTCAGGAAACTCTCACAGATCAAACTCGTGAGATAATAGTGAATAAGATCACTCCTCAATTCATTGCTGACTGATGATCTGGTCAGTAATAATCTGGTCAATAATAACCAAATTCTTTCCTACCTCTGAGGCATATAATTAGCATACCAATGATAAAAGCTGGATAAATGTCTCTCCTTGCTTCTGTTTCACTGCTAATTTCTTTTTTGAAATTCAAGCTTGTTTTGTAATGGCATTACAATTACTATTTCAATAAAACTTTGCCCCTTGCCTAGGAGATGTGACTAAGCCTGCAAAATCTTTTGAGACACTGGTCTGGGGCCCCAAACTTTTGGGGTTCCCTGTTAAGGATGACACCTAAATTCAAAATTCAGAAAGCCTGAAAAGGGTTAATGGGGACTATACCATCAACGGGCTGACTGTTTTTCAAAAGCCCCCACAAGTGAATCATAGCACACTTGAAAGAATTGCAAATCAGCCTTTATTGACCCAGATGATGCTTCTGAATTGGGAATGAAATAAATTGGAGGCAAGAGAGAAGAGGAGTGAGGTCAGAGAATGCAACTGCCTCTAAGTTGCCTTGTATCATTATCCTTTCACATGAAGGGATCTATTTTGCTGGATGGAATTAGATCCTCACCAGCCACTAGCAGGTTGCTCCTATAACAAATGGCGCCCAATGTGGGGTATAAGAAACAAAGAAGCAACAGCAATCAAGAGCTGTTTGTGAGTAGGATCCTCCCAGGAGAGTTCTTTCAGAAACTGGCAGGGAAGGAAAGGGAAAAGAGACCCGGTAAGATTTTTTTCAGTCAGGGTAATTAAAATGGGCCAACACATCAAAGGATTAAGCCAGGAGATGAGAAATTTATGAAAAAAGACTACTCTGACTACAATCCTACTTCCCTGTTTGTCAGAAAGTTTGTCTCCATAATGGACTATTATGATGTTACAGTAAATTACATCTCACAAGATTCAACAGCTGTTATAGTGTCTCACTCTGCAACCATCCAGAGAAATAGGATAGAAAAGACTTCGATAGTGCTGTTTGCGTTCCTCCTCATGCAGACTCAGATAACAGCCACTTCACAATATTGGACAAACTTACTGACCACGCTATTGGGGGAAAAATAATTATGTTTCCATAAAACAAAAAATGGGGAATTGGTAAGGACCATGCCTAAGTGTGAAGGGGCATATAGATTCCCCAAAAAACCCCACAGCTATGAATCATAACATGCTTCAAGAATTGCAAATCAGCCTTTTCTGACGCAGATGTTGCTTGTGAATTAGGATTGAAATAAATCAGAGGCAAAAGGAAAGAGGAAGGAGGCCAGAGAATGCAACTGCCTCTCAGTCTTCTTGTATTGTTATCATCCTCTCACATAAAAGGATCTGTTCTTCTGAACAGAATTAGATCCTCAGCAGGTTGCTCCCATAACAGTTTTCCCCTTCCTAATCTCAAAAGTTTCACTAGGTTATATAATCCATTCACATTTAAAGTTATGAGAGTTAGATTTATATTTTCCTCCATTTGTCTCTACTGTTGGTTTTTTTTCCAAATTAAAATTTCCCCTTTTATTTTAGTAACAGTATTATTATATTTTTCTCCTGCTCAGACTTGAGTGTTTTTTCTTCATTCAGCTCAAGTCATAGTTTTCTTTAGCTACGAAAGTCCTTCCAAGTCCTCTTCCATTAATTAACTCTAGTCTTTATTAGTAGAAGTCTTAAGTTCTCCAAAATTCCTTCTCCTTAAGCTTAATTTTTCCCTATGCCTCTCCTGTTCATTCCTCCATGCAATATTCATCTACAGAAACCAAAGGAAGAAGTTGGCAATATCAAGAATTGATAGACATTTATTGAATTCCTACACTTCATCTGTCAAATGAGCTAGAGAAGAAAATGACCAATCACTCCAGTATCTTTGCCAAAATAACCCAAATAGGGTTTATATGTGTAGATATATGTATATGTGTATACACTCATTATTTAGTCCTTTCAGTCATGTTCGATTCTTCATGGCCACTTTTTGGAGGGTTTTGGTAGAGACACTGGAATAGTTTGCCATTTTCTTTTCTATCTCATTTTAAAGATGAGGAAACTGAGGCAAACAGGGTTAAGTGACTTGCCCAGGGTTCCACAGCTAGTAAGTGTCTGAAGCCACATTTGAGAAGAGAAATCTTCCTGACTCCAGTCCTCTATTCTTTGTGCTATCTAGCTGTTTATGTACATGTGTATCTTATATATATATGTGGTGTATAAAAAACACAATATGAGATAATATAATAAGATGATAATATAATACTTGATACTTGTCATTAATTGGTTCCAGAAAGCACAATGAATGAAAAAAATGACAAGTACCAAATGAATTTTTCCTATAAGAAGAACATCTCTAGTCTGCAACCTAACCATCCCTTCCTATCCAATTCCCCAAAGTGGCAAGTAGAGCTTCCAGATGCAGAGAAACAAGCTAACCCAGTACAGCTGAACTCTTTCCTTCTTGACCCAAATCACTTTCTGAGAGGGACCACAACTTTAATATCTCCTCCCATCATACACAATCCAAACTTCCTTGGGGATGAGGGATGGGATGTCTGGATGTGGAAGCAACAGCTATGTTCCCACTCCCTGTGCACCCAGAACTTTGGCCACAGTCCAGGGCTTAGGGTTGCCAGGAGTCCTGGGTCCTCCACCATGGCAACCTCCAGCTGGGCTCCTGCCGCTGTTTCCCCTGCCCCTGCTGCTTCTCCTCCTGCTGAGCATGCCAGCTGCTCAGTGCCCCTTCTGTTTTGGAAGCTAGGAAACTATATGCTGTAGCCACATTATTCTGCAGGAACTGCCCCTTAACCTGCACTTTGCAGTGTACCACCTCAGCATCATGGGCTCCAACCTGATAGTCTTGTAAATCCCTGCCTTTACCTGAGAGGAGCTGCCCACAGGGAGGGCCATAGCAGCAGCAGTGGGGGCTGAGCAGTACACCAGACCAACCTCACATCCAACCAAAACAACAACCAAGTACAAAGCATTTTTTTTAATCCTCAAAAGGTGTTGAACACTGAATTCGATAAGTTTCTAAGCAGACAAGTGCCAATATACTGGTTATATATATACTGATAAATATACTGATAATATACTGGTCAAAGTGACCAGCATGGGGAAAGATTAGAAACAATTTTATATGAGGATCCTTTGAGGAATGTAGATATGTTTAATCTATAGAAGAGAATACTCAAGAAGTTTTGTTAGTTATATTCAAGAAATTAAAATTATCATGTGAAAGAAAAATTAGACAAGTTTGGTTTGGCCCCAGAGGGCAGAAAAATTAGCTTCGGGGGAAATAGTAGACTCAGATTTCAACTCAGTTTCTAATCTCCCAAAGTAAAAGTGACTGGAAGTGTTGGGTTCTTTTTCTCACCCCACCCACATCTCTTCAAACAGATACTGAGTGACTACTTGTCAGGGATGTTATAGGGGATACTCCTACTGAAGTATAGATTGGACTTAAACACCTCCTGAGGTCTTTTCCAATTTTGAGATTCTTTGAAATGCCATGAGTTTTTGAAAAGAGAGAAGATGGTTGGTTAAAGTTTTCTGGAGGAGATGAAATTTGAGCTGTGACTTAAAGGATGGGTAAAATTAAGAAAGAGAGGGCAAAACATTTCAAGTGGAAGGAGAGGACTTAGCAAAAGACCATCTGGAATCAAGATGAATCATTCCATTTAATAAGATTGTGTCTGCCTTTTGGTATAGTTTTTGTTTTCCCTTTTGTAGTCATTAAATACATAGTTCTCTATTCATACTTCACTCTGAATTAGTTTATATATATCTTCCCATGTTTCTCTGAATTTCTTAGATTTATTATTTCCAATCATTATTTCTTAATAGTAGCTGTTATTTATAAATACTATTTTAAAACTTGCAGAGCACCTTACAAATATTATCTCATTTTGTCTTCACATTTATCCTGGGAGATAAGTGCTATTATTATCCTCATTTTGAAGATAAGGAAACTGAGGCAAAGATCAAATGATTTGCCTAGAATCATTATTGTTGTTCAGTCATTTCAGTCATGACTCCATGTCAGATTCTCTTGACAAAAATACTGGAGTGATTTTTCATTTCCTTCTCAAGATCACTTTACAGATGAGAAATCTGAGGCAAATAGCATTAAGTAACTTGTCCAGGATCACACAGCTACTATGTGTCTGAGATTATGTTTGAATTCATGAAGATGAGTCTTCTTGATTCCAAGCCCAGTTCTCTATCCACTGTGCCATCCAGCTGTGCCTCTGGGGAAAAAATACAAACTCCTTAGGCCAGTGTTTTAGACTTACCTCCAAATTATCTTTTTAGCCTTACCTTGCTCAATTCCTCTTCATTTGTCCTGCTTTCTAGCAAAAAAAAAAAAAAAAAAAAAAAAAGATAATTAGCAGATCTCATCATGCTTTCTTTCACTTCCAAGCATGTGTGCAGGCCATTGCCCAAGGCAAGAACACTCTCATGGTATCTTTATCTCTTGAAATCCTTCTTTTCCTTTCCAAGGTTCCATGAGTACACAAGTGAAGGTGATATCCATTTTTTTTGGCTTCGTCCCAGCTCACCCCTTTTTGCCCTTATCCTATTCTATCTTACAGGATACTACATGTCTTCTCTGACTCTGCCCCCATCTTCTAGGAAGCAGTCATTTTTCTTTGCATTTCTAGTATCTAAACACAATAAACAGATAGAATAAGAAAGAGAGAGAAGAGAGAGAAGGAGAAAGGAGAGAGAAAAAGAGAGAGCACTCATTTATTAAGTGCTTATTTTGTGCTAGAAACTATACTAGTTAATACCCAATTGTTTGTACACAATAAATATTATAGAATTGAATTTATTATTGAATGGTCGACCCCATTTTATAATTAAATAAATTGACCTTGGAGAGATTGTGATGAATGAGAAGGCTAGAAAATACTAGAGTTAGGCCTTGACTTTAAGTACTTTTTCTAAATATATTGCATTGCCTTTTCTATGGGAAAATGCCAAAGAGGGCAAGCTTAGGTGAGATACCACAGTGATAACCATCGAGCACCTGGTTAAGACACCATGGATGAGAAGAGAAGATGGAAAGGAAGAGGTGAGAGAGCACTAAAGTATACTTTGCCTGTTGAACAGGGTTAGCAATTCTAGTCCTTTTCAAAGTTACAGACCAACAGTCACCATGATATGGAAAGAAGGTAGGATGATGATTCTGCATACCAGAATTAGATCTTGACAGGAACTCAGAACAGGTTCCAATTTAAACAGATTTGAGACCAATGCTTAAAAATGAAGCCCCTGTCACTATTACAGGATGAGCTCAACCTTTCCTGATGTTCCATTGATAGAATTACATATAAGTGATTAAGGATATTAAAAAATAACCTTTTAATACCATGAGCGTTAATACAGTTCTTTTTTAAGGCATTTTCGGGTCTTCTAAAAAAAGGAGCCCAGTTAATGAAAGGTACTAGTTAAAAACAAACAAACTGACATTTTTATTTAGCTCTAAGATTTACAAAGTACTTTATACCCATTATCTCAAATATTCCTCAATAATCTTGCTAGATATAATACAATAATATACAATACAATTTACTAATACAAATATTATTACGTGTATCTTATTGATAAGAAAATTGGTGCCATCAAATCCAGCCTACTCATTTTCAATAGATTGGGAAACCCAGGCCATTGTTATCTGAGATCTGAATGTGACTGAGAGATGACATTGAGAGGTTTTGTATTTCACAGTCTATCTATACTAGGACCTTGCAGTTAGTAGTAGTAGTACTAGTAGAAGAAGAAATTAAAAGACCTCCTTTGAGGCTATCCAGTCACAGATTCCCTTAAAAATTGAATTTCCTGGAAGAATAACACTAAGCGTGGATACCCCAGTATTAGAGACTTCTTTTAATCTACAAGTTTAAACAAGGTTTTAACCCACAAGAATCAGGAAAGGGTGGGGAGATTAAAGCAGAAAGTCTTGATTCCTAGATGGCCCAGAAGATACAACCTATGGCTCTGCACAGTCCTGATTGAGAAGGGAAAGTGAACTTACTCTCTCCTCTCCATGATCCCCATCCCAGACTCTACAGTGATTTTTTGTGTTTCATTTACATTGCACATTTTTGTTTCACAAGGTGCAGCTAAGGAGGTACACACAGTGATTAAAGTGTTGAAGTTGAAAAGACTCATCTTTCTGAGTTCAAATCTAGCCTCAGACACTTAATTTACTCTGTGACCCTGGGCAAGTCACTAACCTTTTTTGCTTCAGTTTCCTCATTTGTAAAATGATCTGGAGAATGAAATGACAAACTACTCCAGTATCTTTCTTTGTCAAGAAAATCAAATGGGATCATAAAGAATTGAACACAACCAAACAATAACATCTTATAAGTATATGTGAGTAGTTGTTCATAAAAGTTCCTAAAATTCAGAAAGAGCTGGATGTATGAAGTATTGGAAAGAAGGTTGAACCTTGAATCTAGGAGACCTGAATTTGAACCCCAAATATGACACTTCCTTTTCATAAATCAAGGTTTCTTCACCCATAAAAGGAGAACACTATTTATTTTAAAGGATTTTTGTAAGAAAAGTGCTTCTTAAACTTTAAAGCAGAAGTTGTTATTACTGGATATAAACTTCTATCTGGGTAATAGACCCTCAAAGGAGAAAATAAATATAAAGACCTTTACAACCTTTAAAAGGCTGTATAAATATTTGCTATTATTATAATTGCATGCAGACACCCAAGAACAGAGTCAGAGTCAATAAAGATTGTATTGTGACATTGTCCAAGTAAAACAAAAAATTTATTTTGGAAGTTTCCAGGACTCATATTTGTTTATGAAAATGTTGCTTTTATGGTCAATGGATTCTTTTCTTTTTTAAATAAGTTTTATTGAAAGCTTTTGTGTTTATCAGCTACATTTGTCACTTTATCCCTTTTCCATCTCTTCCCAAAGAAATATTCCTTGTAATTAAAAATATAAAAAAGTTAAGAAGAAACATAGTAACAACATTAACCAATATGAACAAAATGGCAGGACCAGTGGCCAAGAAAGATATGCTGTTGAAACTAGAAAAATGGGCATTTAAACAATTCATTTGGGATCTCTTGTCCAAGTAGATGTTTCAAGATTGGTTATATCATTTTGCAGGTATATTAAAGGTAGGATTGAGGCCAGGCAAGATAATCTTAGTGATGGGAATTGTAAATTTCAATTCTAAGAGTTTGGGGATCAGTTTGATGTCTGAGGATTCTAAAGACCTTCTTGCAGATGTGGCCATTGAACTAAAAGCTGTATTTACAGAGAAACAGCTGATTAGAAATTCTTATATAGTTAGAGAAAGAGGTGAAAAACAATCATCAATTCTTTATTTGCCTTTCAGCTCAGACTAGCCATTTAGGATGAGAATTCTTTGTAAATGCCCATAATTTAGAGTAAATGTGAATGGATATTAGCTTTTTAATTTTTTCCATTGAATTCAAATACTATCCATAATTGACACAATAAAAATCAATATAGATATGTAGATCACTAAGCTTGGCTGACCTTGATTCCCAAATCATTCCTATCCTATATAAGAGTAGATGTCACCCTCATTTGTTTGGAGAACCATCCTAGCAGGATATGGAGACTTATAAACAAAACAAACAAACAAAAAAAAAGACAAGCTTTCCAATCTCTTTTCTTTGTGCAGTTTAAAATCAAAATGAGGATTTGAACTATGGTTACCCCCATGAAAGTTTTTGGGTAACACATTGAGCCATTGATCTGGAGCAAACTTATGATGGGTGTTGTTCCTATGAAATTAGAATGGATTTGGGGTCATTTGTGGTTTGGGGCTTAATTGGCAGAGTGTATTCATCTTTTCTTTGCAAGAGAGAGTCTGCAAACAAAAGTGCTAAAAATAATAATGATAATTTTATTTTTTATTTTTTTAAATAATGATAATTTTAAACATGGTTCACAGAAAAGTTTTCTTTTATGAAACTTTTTCTTTAATGACATATATTCATGTAACACAACCAATAACATTTTAGTCAGTATATTTACACAAGGGTTGTTAAAGTTTGCTGTACAGCATAATATTAATACAATTTTAAATTTTTCTTGTGGTTTATTTATTTATACTCAGTGTATACATTAGAAAAGTAAACAAAGTTATAGAGTATAGAGAACAGCGAGTCATGAAGTTTTGATTGTATAAATGACTTAGGTCCAGGAGATAAAGTAAATATTATCATTCTTGAAGCACATAAAAAAATTAACCAACATATTAGAGAAATATAATATGATACTGTACCTCTAGCTCTCTATCTCTACAAATAAGCAGGAGGATGTGTCTTTTTATATGACTTCTTTGGAACTAAGCTTGGTTGCTAATTTTGTAGCATTCTATTTCAATTCTTTTGAAATTATTGTTTTTTCCATTTACATTGTTATAATCATTGTGTATATTGTTTTCCCAGACTTATTTACTTTGCTTTGCATTATTCCATATCAGACTTTCCATGCTTTTCTTTATTCGTTACATTCATCATTTCTTAATAGCACAGTAACATTCTATTCCTTCCAGAGGTTTCCAGACATTTCAGTAAGGCAATCCTCAATAAACAGGCATCTACTTTGTTCCAGTTTTTTGCTACCACAAAAATGGTATAAATGGCATAAATAAGTGATATAAAAGCTATGAGAACTTCCTTTCATTATCTCATTAATGTTGGGACATAAGCCTAATAGTGGAAACTTTAGGTCAAAGAATATGGCCATTTTCATCTCTCTGTAAAATTTCAAAATATTTTCTGCAATGTTTGGACCAATTCACAGTTCCACCAATGATACATTAATATCTTCCTTCTTCCACAACTCCTTTA